>NW_027458244.1:0-137500 GCF_050624435.1 Tenrec ecaudatus
ACCTGTTTTCTGGATCTCCATATGAACCATTATCAGTAGGGTGTGAACTCCACCTACTGGAACCAAGCTAATGGTTCCAAGTTTTAGAGAAAAGCAATCCATTGTCTCCACCAGCAGGGAGCAGAGACTGCAGTCTGGCAGCATTGCCTTGAGGGACCTTGCAAGCATCTGGCCCACACACATTATCCCTCTAGTAGGAATCAACCCAGTTAACTTACATTGGGGCTTTTAATCTCCAGACTATATATTTTTATTGGAGTAGAAAGCCTCATCTTTCTTCCCTGGAGCTGGCTGGTGGTTTTGAAGAGTGAAACCTTGTGGTTAACCGCCCAACCCATAACCTTCTATGGCACTAGAGCTCCATGACTCTGAACTAGCAACGTAAAATGCTTTGCCCTCAGGCAGAGTTTGTTTGCTTCCACCCACTCCTCTGGCCAGCCTGGTGAGGAGTAGTCTAGCCCTCAAGAACTTGCCTGAGTATGCCTTTGATGGGAATTGGGGTACTGAGGTTGCACGTTCATGCCCTGACCAAGATGGTTGGAGGGCCCTGAACCAGTCCTGTAAACTTTTCTAGTCTGCAATAATGTATTTACTCCAATCATGGTCCCTTTCCCATTTCTGTAGTCACATTTCCAACTGTGATGGTCTGATCTGCTGGCAACTTGACTTTTAAAGGGGCTTCCTTTGTTTTCCATGTGACCGAGCTGTTGTGAATCCTTCAGTCCCCATTATGGCCTCATGCTTACGGTCTCCCTCAACCAGATGATTTGTTTTTTCTGGACTTTGTCCCATTCAAGATTTAACAAGGGGGTCTCTGTAAATTATATTTGAACTTCGAGTCTTCTCCCTGATCTAAAACAATGCACACAAAAATATATACCAATTCGATCATTTCTACATGTACAATTTGCTAACATTCATTATATTTCTGAAATTATGTAGCCATTCTCACTGTCCTTTTCCAATTCCAAATTTCCATCACACACATAAGCTCACTGCCCCTTAAACTTTTCACCTAACCTTCCAAGTTCCTGTGTCAATCTGATCACAGACAGATTATTCTTTAAAAGAGCACAATGTCTAAAGCAGATCTTCTTCACTGATTCAGCTTTTGGTTGGCTTTAAAAAGACTTTACAAAAATCAAATCTGCTGCTATCAAGTTAATGCTGACTCATAGTGAATACCCCCTATGGGCTTCTGAGACTGTAACTGTTTACAGGAGTAGAAAGGCCCACCTTTCTCCTGCAGAGCGGCTGGTAGTTTCAAACTGCTGAGCTTGTGGATCGCAGCCCAACATGAGTGCCCAGCAAAGAGCACCCAGAGAAACTGAGCCCCACATCCTTAAGCCACATGAGCCATGGAGTCGGGCAGAGTTGAGATGCAGTCCTCCCCAAAGCCTTCAGAAACAACAAGAAGCCTTCAGAGACATCAAGAAGGATCACTAACTCTTTTGGTAGCCAAAAGAACGATCAGCCCCATAGTCAAGAGGCAGGACAAGTATCAGTGGCTCTGGCCAGACTGGAGGGGCTCACTCAAGGCCATTCCAGGCCAGGGCCAGGTACCTGTGTCTGGCTTCGAGTACTCCAGGCACAGAATCTCTGACTCATGGGCCTCCACCTTCAGCATTTCACTCAGGAACTGCAATTCGTGGACCCTGCAAAATGAGAAGAGAGGAGAGGCCGTTCAGTGCCAGGCAGCGGGGGGAAAGAATCATCACCCACCCCCTTCCACCTTTTCCTCTCCATCAAGAGCTGTTTTACTTTACCTTTTGGGTTGAACCTTTAGAAAAATGAGTCAAGATATGTCACATTCAACTCTCTCACCTGGTCTCCCTTCGTATTAATGTTTTATGCACTACAGTACACAGTGATAAGGACCACGGAGGTCACACTGGAACAACATTATTAGACTTTATTTAAATGTCACCAGCGGGGGTTGCTCTGAGTTGGAATCAACCCAATGCCAATGAGTTTGTTTGTATATCCCACGAATGGACTTCTTCTGCTCCAGGATCCTAGGAGCCCCCACGGCACATGGGTGTCATCTGTCCCAGTCTAGAATGGCTTTCAGTCTTTGCTTGTCTTTCCTACCCTGACACCTGGGAGAGTGTGATAAGTTACTCTGGCAGGTGTACCTCAAATGAAGGTTGCCTGATGTTTCCTCATGACTATCCTAAGTTCCTTATACATTTGGGTCAAGAATACCAGACACAATGCTAGGAGGAGGCTGCATGGAAAAACAGAACTAAAAGAAACTTTCCATCAACGTTGGTTGTTGTTGTTCAACATTTTATTGGGAGTTCTTAAGAGTCATAACATTTTCTGGGACCATTTTGAAACCTCTCAGTGTACCCTCTCACCAGATTCATGCTGCTGCCACGGGATGTTAACCTTAATGACTTGGCTAAGGGTGGGTTTTGCCGTTTCTTCATTGTCAAGTTAGTATCTTTCCCTTGGAGATAATAAATTTTGTCCCCAACCCTTTTCAGCTAAACCCTCCTTAACCTCTGTCCTTGGGGGCCTAAAGTTCCCCCATCCTGTCCCCTGGAGGCAACGGCTTGTCCCATAGCAAGCAAGTCATAATGATTAGCTCTTGTCTTTAACAAGTAAAGGAATATACATTAACCAAGCACCTAGTAAGTACTAGGCATTCTAAATCTCCCACTTACATTGTCTCCTGTTCGTAAAAATCAAATGCATCAGGTATGTCATTTCACAATTGCAGAAACTAAGGTTTGGTCAAGTTCAGGAACATGTCCAAAGAGGCCAAGCTAAGACTGCACAGGGGCATACTGAAAAACGTCTGAGATGAGTCAGCACTAAAATCCCCTCCCATCCTCAGAGCCAATTAACAGATACGAAGGGACCCAGGGGCACAGCTTGGGGAGCAAGGGTGCTGGAGGAAACAAATTCCACACTTGAGGAACCCCAGCTCCTAATGGTAGGCCAGGAAACACGGTCAGTCTCAGCAGACCTGGCCCACGTACCTCTACACTCCAGACGCAGGAGGAATGATACAGAGCTGAATACACCTTGCCCACTTTCTTGGGGCCCTTCACACCCCAGACATAAGTACTATGGTCATTGTACACACAAGACAGCCACTGATTTGCAGGATCAAAGGTCAAGGTGATGGTGTCCCGATACTTCGCATTGGCCACTCCAGCGAAAAGGCGACTGAGGAAAGAGGGGGTCAGGGTGTCCAGGGCAGACAGGGCAAACTGGTGAGTTAGCGCTAATGAAAAGGGGCACTAAAGGGAGGAGCAGCAGGTTGGCCAGCAGTCACTGGAGAAAGAACGCAGCGGCTGGCCTGGCATTCCTTGCCATGGGGCTCTGCAAAAGAACACAAGCTATTTCATAGCCCCCAACATCAGGCGGGGACAGTGTGTGGCCGTGATGCAGCCAAGCAGATGTCAGGCCCTTCTTGACTCACGTCAGAGGAAAAGGAAGGGCACTGTGCAAACCAGTCATGGTCATATATCATTTCCTGCCATTTGCAGATTTAGCCCACTCCTTCCCTGAATGAGAAATTAATATACCCAACTGCAGAACTGCCCCGCTTCCTGGCAGCACTGAAACCAGAGCAAAACTTCACTTCCTGCAATCACCCAACCCAAGGCCCGAGGCTACAATAAGACCCTCCTACCTTAGCTGCTACCCAGGACCACCCTGAGGGAGAAAGGCCTGCTCCGTCAGGTTTCCAGCCTCTCTCAGAAACCCTAAGGAACTGCCCGTCTGTCCTAGCTGTGGTGTTTACAGGACAATGCATTACCACACTGCAGACTCAGATTACCACGGTTGCCCACAGTGAGCAACAAATGCTAAAAGACCCACCTGTGCTTGACTGCAAGGGTCTTCCCAGAGGTCTATGTGTGCCCTCCTCTCCTTGCAGCATGCCAGGGACGGCCTGGCACAGAGTGGGGCTCTGACAGGACTCAGGGGCCCACCCACACCGCTCACCTGGCCTCTGTGATGCTGGCAATGTCTGTGCCCAGGGCATGGGGCCGGGGCAGCGTGCTGAGGAAGTGCAGGTTGAAGGGGTTGAAAAGGCACACGGTGCCGTCAGCACAGCCGCAGAAGATGTAGTCCTGGCTCACCGAGATGCAGTGGGCCACTGTGGTCTGTGAGCACAGAAGCCACAGTCAGCAAGGGCGTCTGTCCACTCCTTCACCGGACACCTCAACAGCCATGAGCCAAGAGGCAAGGACAAGCGCAAGGCAGGCCAGCTGCCCTGGGCAGAGCCCCTCAATGCCCCTCCCTCTAACAGCAGCTGGCCAGAGGGCCCACAGCCCCGTGCAATTAGGGGGAAGGAGTCAGCAAGCCTTATAAGGCACCTGAGGTTTGGGCAAAGACACACCCAGAAAAGGCCGGCCCAGAGAAAGGCAGCAGAGGCAGCGGACAGGGCCAGCACACTTACTGTGATGCTGTCTGTGTGCTGAGCAGAAGAGGAAAGCAGAGGAAGAGGCAGAGACAGAGAGGGCGAGCAAGCAGAGAGGTTCCCAAACACATTCCTCCGCCTGGGGCCTCCCCCAGCGTGCATGCAGACTCAGGTGCCCTGGAGCCCGGAGGTGACAGACGGGAGGGTGCCGACAAAGCATTCACTTACACTCAGCTCCACCCACTTGTCCAACAGTCTCCGGGTCACTGAACTCGCACAGCTGCCCAGAGGATGTGATACAGAAGGTGCTGTCAGTCTTCTTCCCGCAGCCACAGTCTACATCAGTGAACAGGTTGTTCCGCAGGTTCCCCCAGCAGCCCAGAGCGGCCCAGCAGGGGTACAGTGGCATTCACCTGTGGAGACCCACCACAGGTGCCACCCACACACCCTGCAGGCTACCCCCTGGAAAGCAGGCCCTGGGGAGGGAGGGAGAAGGCTTCCCTTGCATATTGACATAGCACCTGGCCCAGCTGAGACTTCCAAGGGGCTTTTGAGCATGCAGAAGGGGGCACAGGTGGAACATATCTGGGCAGACCCCACCCTAGTGGCTACTTGCTGCCTCACCTTTGAGGTCTTGCTGTCATCGAGGTACCAGAACTTGATGTGCCGGTTGCCTGCAGTGACAAAGTAGCTGCAGTCCTCAGAGAAGGATACTGCTGTCACCTGACTGGACACCTTGTTGGAAGCCACTACAATGTTTTTCTGGAGAGAAAGTCAAGGGAAATCAAGGCTCTGCTTCTAGGAGCTGAGGGAAAAGAAACTTACACACTGAAGGTTAGACAAGCTGTGAACTTGACCTCTCCTTCTGCCCCTTCTTCAGCATCCTAGATACCCAGTTGCTCCTTTCTGCTCAGAGTTCTCTAGAAAGGGACTGAGGCCAGCAGGCGGAAGTAAAGGCCACCGGTCAGCAGTTTCTTGGCTCCCCTCCCGGCCCCGCCTGTCCTGAGGCCAGCAGCCCACTCACCTTCCAGGCCCAGACATTGACGATCATGTCATGCTGGTAGCCCACTGAGACAATGTACTTGGCACTGGATGAGAAGGCCACACATGCCATGCCATACTTATGCTCCTGAAGCTCCGCCACCAGGCTGCGCTCCGACACGTCCCATACCCGCACAGCAGGCATGTGTCCACTCTGCAGGGACCGAAGACCCCGAAGTAAAGGCCAGAGGCTATCAAAAGAGATAGTGTCTGGGGTCTTAAAGGCTTGAAGGTGAGCAAACGGCCATCTGGCTCAGAAGCAAAAAAGCCCACATGGAATAAGCACACCAGCCTGTGCGATCACAAGGTGCCAAAGGGACCAGGTATAAGGCATTATGCACAATATATATATATATATATATATATATATATATATATATATATATATATATATATATATATATATATATATATATATATATATATATATATATATATATATATGGTATAAGGCATTATGTGGGGTCCCGTGGTGCTGACCCACACGGCGTCACCGTGAGTTGGAATGGACTCCTTAGAAACGGGTTTAGTAAGCAGCACAAAGAGGAAACTCCTTGGTGAACTGGAGGACACGGTAGCTGAAACCATGGGCTCCAACATACTACCCCTGAGGCTGGCAAAGGACTGGGCAGTGCTGCCTTGTGTTGCAAAGAAGGTCCCTGTGATGTCAGAATGACTGGACAGCACTAAAAACAACAAAGGATGTCAGGCCCCTTCACTTCCCCAGACCACTGACCAGGTTCAAAGACCCGCATGCGAGTATATTTTCACAGTTAGACGTGTTTAGAAAAAATAATGTTTGCAAAAGTAAAATCTTGGTTTACATTTTACAGAGCATGCACAATTAGTAGAACTCTTAAGGTCCACCGGAACCTGTTTAGGGTCCCCTCCACTTGCTCACCACCGATAAGTCGATTCTGACTCATATTGATCCTACAGGAGAGGTTAAAATTTCCCCTGTGGGTATTTCTGAAACTGTAGCTCCTTATGGGAATAGAAAGCCTCCTCTTTCTCTGCCGCTGGTGGGTTCAAACTGCCAACCTTGTCTTTAGCAGCTCAGGACTGACTTGTATCTCTATGAAACCAAAATCTACCTCACTGCCAGGGAGGTGATGCTGACTCATAGTGACCCTATGAGGCAGAGTAGATCTGTCCCTGTGAGTTTCTGAGACTGTAACTCTTTATGGGAGTAGACAGACTCTTCTTCCCACGGAGTGGCTGGTGGTTTCAAAGTGCTGACTTTGGTGTTAGCAGCCCAACATGCAAACACTATGCCACCAAAGCTACTTTTGTACCCCTATAAGTAGATAAATATTTCTCTTATATCTGTGTTTCAACCAAAGGCATGGCTATAAAGGAAAAAAGGCCATGAGTGTCAAGAATGATTTGAAAATGTGGAGTTCTTTTGGGAAAGGATATATATATACTTGTGTAAATAAATAGAATTCTGACGGCAAGAGTGGTCAGGAGTTGGACTGTTAATCTCAAGGTCAGCAGTTTGAATGACCAACCGCTCCTCTGGAGAAAGAGGAGATTTTCTACTCCTCTAAAGAATCACAGTCTCAGAAACCCACGGGGGCCATTTTACTCAGTCCCATGGGCCTGTGAGTTGGAATGGACTTGATGGCAGTGAGGGCATGTAAATATGCAAACACCCACCTCGGACTTAGGATTTGACCTGCTCCCTCAGCCCCGTGAGCATCTGCAGCCATGGACTTGGCCTTCTGTGAAGAACCCATTAGTGCACCACCACAAAGAGAATGAGTTTCCTCTGTGTCAGTCCATTACCCTGCCAACGTTCAGGATGGAGCCAACACCCTTGGTCTCCCAGAGAAATTGGCTCAACATACCCCTGATGTGGTTGCATGACATAGGACACTCATGCAATGCACGGCATGTGCTCTATTTAATGCACTATCACCAACAAGTCTACATGGGTGGTAACTCTGAAAACCTTGCCCAAACAGCTGGCTTCACCAAAGTATATGGAGTCATGTGGATTCGTCGACCAGTTCGACTCTGCACTGGCTGTACGTTGGCATTGCCAAGGGGGCTTTCTCACTGACCGTGACCTGAATCCTGCTTCCACTAAGTCTTGCTTCATTGGTCTGGGATGGCGCCAGGCCAATGGGAGGCGTGAAAGCTCCTAAGGGATTCCAAAGTATGACCAAGGGTGAACACTACTGCTTTTGGCCATCACATCCGGGAAGGCCCTTGGGACTTTGCCACTCAAAGTATGATAGGTCAAGGAACCAGCAACATCAGCATTAGCTTCTCCCATGCTAATGCCATCGAGTTGATGCTGACTCATAGTGACCCTACAGGACAGGGTAGAACTGCCCTTGTGGGTTTCCCAGACTGTCACTCTTGCCCGGAGTCTACAGCCTCATATTTCTCCCAAGGAGTGGCTGGTGGTTTAGGACTACTGTCCTTGTGGTTAACAGCCCAAGAGTACCAGGGCCTCTAGAACTGCTGGATCCTAGACCCCCCACCCTGAACCCACAAAATCAGAATCTGCCCCCCAGCCCGATTTCCAGGAACCTGGGTAAGTGCATGCATGTGAAAGTTTAAGAAATACTTCCTTAGAAACCATTACTTTCCAGAACAAACTCCTCCTGCCAGAGGTGCATAAATGGAAGCCCATTAGGCCATGCTCGCCTAGAAGCAATTTGAGGTCTCAGTGCTCCTATATCCTGGCTGTCATCCAGATTTCCTTATTCTCACCTGGACTGTTGTCACTGCAGCAGGTATTGGTGAGTCCTCAGCACGAACAGCCCCAAATTAGGTCTAGAGACACACCTCCCATTTCAGAGTAGTACAATCCACAGTTTACTGTAGAGTTTCTGGCTTTTACTGGCTTGGGGTAGGGTCTAGTGGGAAATGCATCTTAGCAAGAGCCATTATGTATTCTGGATGTGCACAATGAGTTTGTCTTGAGGCATATTTATGTCTGATGTTGTTATGTATTCTCTTTCTATCCCATGCAACGTTATTTTTTTTGAAAATTTATATTTGCTTTTAATTACCCAGACATATAAGTGATTTATAGCTAGGTCTGATCGATTGGAATCAGATGACCACGCCTGGATTAACCATGGGTCCTGGTGACCATTAGGCACTTCTTTCCATAGTCCAAGTGCCCGTTAGTTAACCTAGATAGTCAAAGTGCCTGCTAGGTAACCTAAATAGTCCAAGTGCCCGCTAGGGAACCTACATAGTCCAAGTGCCCGCTAGGTAACCTAGATAGTCCAATTGCCCGTTAGCTAACCTAGATAGTCAAAGTGTCCGCTAGTTAACCTACATAGTCCAAGTGCCCGCTAGGTAACCTATATAGTCCAAATGCCCGCTAGGGACCCTAATAGTCCAAGTGCCCGCTAGTTAACCTAGATAGTCCAAGAGCTCGCTAGTTAACCTACATAGTCCAAATGCCCGCTAGGTAACCTAGACAGTTCAAGTGACCACTAGGTTACCTACATAGTCCAAGTGCCCGATAGGGAATCTACATAGTCCAAGTGCCCGCTAGTTAAAATAGATAGTCCAAGTACCCGCTAGGAAACGTACATAGTCCAAGTGCCTGCTAGGTAACCTAGATAGTCCAAGTGCCCGCTAGTTAACCTACATAGTCCAAGTGCCTGCTAGGTAACCTAGATAGTCCAAGTGGCCAATAGTAAACCTACATAGTCCAAGTTCCCCCTAGGTAACCTAGATAGTCCCAAGGCCCGCTAGGTAACCTACATTGTCCTAGTGCCCCTTAGTTAACCTACATTCTCCAAGTGAACGATAGGGAACCTACATAGTCCAAGTGTCCGCTAGGTAACCTTCATAGTCCAAAGCCCGCTAGTTAACCTACATAGTCCAAGTGCCCGTTAGGTAACCCAGATAGTCCTAATGCCCGCTAGGGAACCCACATAGTCCAAGTGCCCGCTAGGGAACTTACATAGTCCAAGGGCCCGCTAGGGAACCTACATAGTCCAAGTGCCCGTTAGTTAACCTAGATAGCCCAAGTGCCGGCTAGGTAACCTAGATAGTCCAACAGCCCGGTAGGTAACCAACATACTCCAAGTAACCGCTAGGTAACGTAGATAGTTCAAGTGCTAGCTAGGTAACCTAGATAGTCAAAGTGCCCGCTAGATAACCTACAAAGTCTAATTGCCCGCTAGGTAATCTATATAGTCCAAATTCCCGCTAGGGAGCCTACATAATCCAAATGCCCGCTAGGTAACCTAGATAGTCCAAGGGCCAACACATGCCATCGAGATGAGGGGAGGGAAACTATTAGCAAGAGGTCTTATTGATATGTAAGGGTTATCTGAGATTCACAGACTTGAAAGGACATGGCGGCAGATCCCAACATCACAGTTCCAGGTGGGACTACAGAAGCAAGAATAGGACAAGGATTGGGACCTGTGTTAAACAGGACAGTTTACAAGAGTGGTCCAGGGCCAAACAACCAAGGCTTTGGGGGCATGACTCATGACGGCGCAGCCCAGAATGGCAGCCTCGATTCAAGGATACACTTAGGCAAGTCTCTAAGCCCCACCATGGGCTGCCTAAGGGGTAATCCACTTTCCAATGCCCTCTGCCTGGTGGCAAGAGTGTTCACATCCCTGGTCAATGGTCTGAAGGAATTCACTGGAAGCTTAATCCACGTGGGGACTGTGCAAATAGAATTTTGGCTTTCACTGTTATCCACATACTTCTGAAAATTGTGAATTCTCAGAATTTCAGTTGAAAGGTAGGCTTGATGATCTGCTTCTGAGGGGTCACTATGGTGCACACAGCAGGTCACTGTGCATGCGCACCGGAATCAGTTCAACAGCAGCCAACAGCATTCTCCCTTATGTTGCTTGATGTTTGTTTTATGCCCACATCTCCTCTCTCTCTCTCTCTCTCTCTCTCTCTCTCTCTCTCTCTCTCTCTCTCTCTCACACACACACACACACACACACACTGGTATTTCAAAAAGTCCCTGAAAAATTCCATTCTCTTTTGATTCCTTGTTCCACTAACTTTTGGGAGCCTGCTTGTGTGCATATATGACACCATTTGTTTGCTGAAAGTGAGGAGGAATTGAACCACTTGCTGAAGATCAAGGATTGCAGCCTTCAATATGGGTTACAATTCAATATAAGGAAGACCAAAATCCCCAAAACTGGACCAATAGGTGATAAACAGAGAAAAGGGCTTCAGTTGTCAAGGATTTTGTCTTGCTTAGATCCACTATCAATGTTCATAGAAACAGCAGTCAGGAGATCAAAAGATGTATTGTAATGGGTAAATCTGCTGCAGAAAACCTCTTTATAGTGTTGAAGAACAATGATGTTACTCTGAGGACTAAGGTGCACATGACCTAAGCCATGCTATTTTCCATTGCATCATATGCATGTGAAAGTTAGACACTGAATAAGGAAGGCTGTAGAAGAACAGATGCATCGAATTGTGGTCCACCAGAAGACTACTGACAGTACCATGGACTGCTGAAGGACTGACCAATCTGTATCAGAAGAAATAAGGCCAGAGTGCTGCTTAGAGGCAAGGATGGCAAGACGCCATCTTACATACTTTGGACATGTTGTCAGGAGAGACCAGTCCCTGGAGAAGGACATCCTATTTGGTACAGTGGAGAAGCCATGAAACAGAGGAGGTCCTCGAAGAAGTGGATGGACTCAGTGGCTTCATCAGTGGTTCAGGCACAGGAACAATTGTGAGGATGGTGCACGACCCTACAGTGTTTCATTCAGTTGTATGTGAGGTCACGACGAGTCCAAGTGTCCTCAATGGCACGCAACAACAACTAGCCAGAGCAGAGAGGAGCAATCTGCCCTCTGGGACTTCCCTGGGAAGGTCCTCAATGGAAATTGGGAAAGTCTAAGACCCTATGGTCATGAGTTATAGTGGTCGGAAGGCCCCAGAACAAATCCAGTAAGCCTTTCTAATCTGTGATCGTCTCCATGTCTCCATAATGGCCCCATTCTCACTTATGTAGTCCTGCCTGAGAGAGTGATGAATTGCTCTGCCTCCAATCACATTTTTGTGGCAGATTTCATCCATTTCTATAATTAGCGACATGGCCACACAGCCTTTGGACCCCATTATGGCCTCATGCTTATGGTCTCCTTCATCTAAATCATTTCTCCTACTTTTGTCTTTCTTCATTAATTGAATATCTGAGATACATATGGAAGGGGCATTATCTCTACAATAAGAGAAAGGGATGAGGGGGTGGTGGTATGGAGTGGGGTGGCACACCATCTCAGAGAATGAGAACAGCTGTTTCAATGGTTCCCACTGCAGTGTGGAAACTGCAGGTACACTAAAAGAGGACAGCAATGACAGCATTAAGGTCTTAGAGCTTAAGGACTCCCTCCCTCCTTAGGCCTCTCTTTCAACTATAAAATGTAGCTCTAAAATGCAGAGCTTCTCGGACACAGCTTGGAGGAAGCCTGTGGATCCAGGAAAGCCCCAATCTCAGCAGAACCAATTTGGCAATCCACAGGTCTGATTTTTGACCAGTCAGCTCACTTGGTCTAGCTCACTTGGTCTAGATCACTCAATTATGTTCACATAAACTACAACAAACAGGTTCACACTGTCACCACATTTTCTATATAAGAAAACTGGAACAGAAATAAGCTGCCAAATTACTTGGCTTCTTATAAAAGAAATAGCCAAGTGAATGTTTGGGAAAACAACAGCTCCCGCTATGTGGCACAGGGAGCCCTGGTGGCATAGTGGTTTTCACTTGGGCTGCTACCCACATAGTTCAAAACCACCACCCGCTCTGAGAGAGAAACGTTAGGGCTTTCTACCCCTGTAAAGAGTTGCAGTCTCAGAAACTCACAGGGGCTGCTCTACCCTGTCCAATAGGGTTGCTGAAAGTCAGGGTTGCTGTGAGTCACAAAAGATGCAATGGCAGTGAGTTTTCAGTTTGATTATTAAGCAAAATTATCAAATTCTGAAACTATTGTTTCTCAATCTATCCTCCATCAAGATCTACCTAAACACTTTTAAAAAATTAAGTCATTTTATCGGGGGCTCTTACACCACTTATAACAATGCATACATCAATTGTATCAAGCACATTTGTACCTACGGTACCATCATCATTTTCTTTATACTTGACCCCTTGGTATCAGCTCCTTTTCCCCCCTTCTCTCCCACTCTCCCACCCTCATGAAACCTTGATAAATTATACTTTCATATTTTACAATGTCCAAGGTCTCACTTCACCAATGTTTCTGTTGCTTGTCCCCCTGGGGTGTGAGCGTTAATACATCAATCATTGCTATCAGTTCCCTCTATCTCATCCCTACCCTCATGTTATCACTACTTCCATTACTGTTCCTGAAGGGTTTATCTGTCCTGGATTCTGTGTGTTGAGAGTTCTTATCTGTACCAGTGTACATGCTCTGGTCTAGCCGGCTTTGTAAGGTAGAGCTGAGGTCATGATAGTTGGAGGGAGTGAGCGGGAGAGGAAGCATTGAAGAACTAGACAAATGGTATGTACTGTGGTATGAGTTGGGGTGCCAGCCCCCCACCAGTAATCTTGGGTTCAATAAGCACAATTGTATGGTTGAGATATATAAATATTATATTAAAGTCACCGGGAGCATGAGCGATAGAAGAGACATTACAATAATGCAGTCAGACACAATTCATGGTAGCATGCTCACCTCCTGGATGGCCATGATCTTACCAGCCAGGCCCACGCTCAGTGTGGACGAAGGGAGGTGGGATGGAGACCAGGCAGGAGGCTCAAGGACTGGGCTGGAGGCTGGAGCCCCAGCACAAGGCGGGCTTCCCCAGACAAATGGCGCACAACGTGGGACAATATGAGTTATATCCCATATAACAATTATATGGCCCCATTGGTACGTAGAGTGAATTTGAAAATTGTGCGAAGTGAGGATCCGGTGTGGGGATTGACAGAGAAGTAGTGGAAATAGTGAATTAGAATTTTAAAGAGGATAATGGGAGCAAGGTAAAAGTAAACCTGAAACTTATGGTACCATGCTCTCTACTTACTGAAAAGACAAGGTGTAAAAATAACGAAGAAAAAGATACAATGTTTTCTAAAAGTAGTAAAAAGGTATAATTCATGGTTCTCAGAGGAAGGAACTTTTGATTTAGAGACCTGGGAGGAGGTCATTGTCAACTTAAAGGAAGCACAGAGATGGGGAGAGTATCCCTATGGAGAAGTGGTCTCTGTGGGTACAAGTTAAGATGGTTTTAAAACTTTTGCAGGAGGAAGAGAATAAGGATGAACAGTCTAGTGAGAAGTCTTGTGTCTATTCAAATCTAGAAAAGCAAGCTAAAGTGTCTGTGAATAAGCATGATTTAGGTTATGAAACTTTAGGAAAAACTGAAAAGGCAGGGATTGGTTTGTTATCTAAAGCCTCCAATTCTAGAACAGAACCTCATTGCCAAAGCCTGTATGCTCTCGCGAGACTGCAGACTCCGAAGGTTTAAAGGTGATACAGTACTAGAGGCAGTGGATTGCAAGATCCAAAGCATGGCTATTAAACAATCCCAGGAAGCTCCCTTGCTTTCAAAGGTAGAGAAAGCCAAGAAGCAGAACAGGCAACGTCTAAGATGCCCAAATTTAAATCAGATGAGAAGCAGTGAGAACGGGTTTCAGGCAGATGAGAAGATTTTAGGCAGAGCTAAAAGAATGAGCCTGAGTCAGAAGGGGACATAGTAAAAGCAACTGCTCTCCTGCTGGAATTTAGTGTAAGAAAGGCCAGAGATTGTAAAACAATCAAGCAAGCCAGCCCTGAAGGTAGAGAGATTAGCTCCAAAGAAATGCAAACTAGGAGAGCTAGCACAGAAGGTGAAGTTCAGGAAGTGGAACTCCAAGATATCCAGATTGAAAAGAGTAGCTCAGAGAATAGAAGTAAAGAAGCAAAGTATAGGAAAGCACCTTTACTCTCCAGAGTAGGAAGAGGGATTGCAGAAGAAGATTTAGAATGCAAGATGTCTTATCCTGTTAGAACCAAAAGGAATTCACAGTGCCTTTGCCTTTTAAGTTGCTAAAAGATCTCAAGCAGGCAATCAATGACTACGGCCCAGACTCACATTTTGTAATTAGCATGATAAGGGCTCTAGCAGAGTCTGACAGCTGGACCCCTACAGATTGGAAAGCTTTAGTGAGAATTTGTCTTTACTCTTCAGAATGCTTGTGATATCAAATGCTATGGAAGGAAGCAGCCCTTGCAAGAGCTGGGAAGAATGCTGAGGATGGGATAGATATAGGAATTCATCAATTGCTAGGGGATGCAAATTATATTACAGTTGAGTCTCAACTACAGTTTACTGAACAGACAATAGGACAGATACATGAGGTTTGCTTAAGGGCCTGGGAAAAGATAATTCCATCAGAAGAGAGAACGCCGCGTTACAGGGCTATAAGACAACAGAATATGATGAGCGTTACGCTGACTTTGTGTCCCGACTGGAAGATGCTATTTCCAAATGTGTGAAGAATGTTCAGGCAGTAAGAGACCTAGTGCACAAGCTATCTTATGATTTCTCTAATAAGCACTGTAAAAATGCCTTGCATCCCTACAGCGAACAGGGCACTTTGCTGGGTTATTTTAGGATATGCAGGAATGTAGAGGCAGAGGAATACAAGGCAGACCTCATGGCAGCTTCATTGGCAAACTATATCAGACCTGGAAGAAAGTGCTTTAGTTGTGGGAAGACAAGTCATCTTCAAAAGAGTGTAGGCAGAGCAGGCTGCGGCCAATGTCAGAGCATGGGCCAGGACCATGGAGATCGGGTTTAAACGAACCTGAACTCTGCCTCCATTGTAGGAAGGGAACTCATTGGGCGAGCCAATGTCGTTCAAAAATCAACAGTGAAGGGTCGCCATTAGCAAAGACTTCCCGGCGGGAAAATAGTGGAAGAAGCTTGATGCAGAGCCCTCATAGCAGAGCGTGGTAGGCAAGGTGTCTGCCTACTGGAGCAAAGAAGATCTTTGAGAGAAATCGCCTTTATCTAGCAGCCTCACAGCAGGAGAACAGACCTAGCCAAAGAGGCAAAAACCTAGTCTCTGTTCTCACTGCAGTTGGTTTGAATAACCAAGAGATGGCTCAGAAGCCTTCACAGGAGCTTGATCCTCAAAAGCAGGGACCTCTTATTGAAAGATTAATACAGTTTCTATCAGGAAGATTTAACCTTAGTACTCAAGAAATTAAAATTGATACTGGAGTTGATAAGAGTTGTAAGAAAAAGCCCAAAACTGTGATTGAATCAGAAACGAAGAGCAGTAATTGGGGTCCACTACCTAAAAGAACTATAGGAAGTTTATTAAGAAAGTCAAGAAAAAAAAAAAAAAGAAAGTCCAACATAAATTCTCAAGGTGTTGCTGGAGTTATTGGTCAGGATTGTGAAGAAGAAATTAAGGCAGTAATGAGTTCTGATATACCATGGTGTGTAAAAATGTAGGATCGCTTAAACCAATTTTCCCTTCCTTGCATTTCTAGAGTAAAAATTTATACCTATCAGGAAAGAGTACTTGAGAAGTTTGACCACCCTATAAATCAAGCAGTCTTCTGGACTGCTGTTGTGGAGAAACAGCGCCCCCACATGGAATTAGAAATGGAAGGAAAAAGGTTTGTTAACTGTGGATGCCGGGTCATTTCCTTAGGGCATTCAGGGGGGCCTAAGGCCCTCCCATTAACTTCCCCTAAAGCCAGCATAGAGGGAATGAGTGAAGTTAACCAAGACAGAATATTGCAAGGTAAAATCATACAGTGTGAGAAGCCTGAAAGGCAAAACGGCTCAATTGAGCCTATAACCTTATTGGTAAGCCTGGAGAAAAAATGTCTGCTTGGTAAGTTACTTCAAGATCAGCTGAACAAATTTATTAAGAATTTTTTCAGTCTTTCAAAGTATGATAAGAAGTTCTCCCAATTAGTTAGCTCTCTTAATTCTCTGAGGGATGGGAGCCGGTATTTACATAACAATGAAGGTTATCTAACTAGTACTTTTACTGGTTCAAGATCTAGCAATGCTTTACTATTTAAATTGTTAAAACAGAAGGAGAAGAGGAATCTTATGTGTGACAAAGTTCATTTACTCATTTTTTTTAATTTAATTTAATTTTTTTTAATGAATTTTTTTTTAATTTTAACAATTTATTGGGGCTCATACAATTCTTTTCACCGTTCATATATATACATACATCAATTGTATAAAGCACATCTGTACAGTCTTTGCCCTAATCATTTTTTTTCTCTTTTCTTCTTTTATATTTTATTAGGGACTCATACAACTCTTACCACAATCCATACGTATACATACATCAATTGTATAAAGCACATCCATAAAGTCCCTACATTACTGCAGACTGCTTTGCTGAAAGATCAAGATTTTGAATTTGTCAATGCTATAATGTGATTGGAATGTAACTGATTTCTGTATAACCACTTATCCTTATAATAAGACATTGCATGATTGGAATTTGATTAGGAAACATTTGCAAGGGTTTAAGGGAAACATTTCATTAGATATTGATCAGCTTAAAAAGGATATTTTCTATACATTCAAAGACAAGCTTGAGGCTTCTCCTGGCTCTGATGTGATTAAGCAATTGATGAGTAGCATGGAAGGGTTGGACCCGCGAGCTTGGGGGCAAAGTACTTCACATAGCTTAAGTTCCAGTCTGACTGTGTTTTTTATCATAATTGTGATGCTTGCAGTCTCATGTCACTTCTATAGGAAGCTAATAGATATGAAAAGAGACCATGTTGCCTCCGTGACACTATTGAATCTTAAACATAATGCAGAGAGGGGAAATGTGGGATACTAGCACCAAGGGAAATAATACTGGGACTTATTCCCTGACTGGTACAGAGGGAATCTGGGAGACTAATGTTCCATGGCTGGAAGACCACCACTCTGTTAGTTGGAGATATACTCCAAGTTCATGTTCCTGCGGTAATCTATCATTTCCACAGATTCTCCCTTAAAGCTGTGCTGCCTTAAAGTGAGCGCATGGCTGATACATTCTCCCTATAGAAGCAGACATTCCTATTTGGCTCTATTTCTTCCCACCGCAGTATCCAATCTCTCTCATACCTTCCTCCAATAACAGATGGGAATAAGGGGACTTTACCCCCAGTGGCTGGATTCTAAATGTTTCTATCAAGCCTGAATTTTTGGCTATATTAATTGGATCATGAAGTTTTGCCTTTACAGCTTTAAATGTATAGAAAATGATTTAAAAACACGTCAGTCACGCCCACCACAGGTTTCCCGCTCCTAAAACTCACTTCCGTGCAAAAAGACACCTGAGTGGCAGGCGGGTTGGGCCGCCCGCGTAGACTCCACGGCGCCAACGCCGCTCTCCGCTGAGGCGCCCTCAGGAGGCGCCCGAACGCGCCCCGCCCCGCCCCCCCCCCTGTTGGGGACGTCCGGCGGAGCCTCAGCAAGGCATCCCGAGGGCGGCCAGGCTCGGGCTCGTTCTTCGAGCCGGCAGGAAGCGCAGCACCGGCGCCGGAGCCTCCGGCCGGGATCTCCAAGAGCTAGCCGCCGCGACCCCCCGCCCTCGGCCGCCCTCAGCCGCGCCGCATCCGGGTCCGCTGCCGCTCTCACCTGCGCGGCGCCCCGCCCCGCGCAGTGCGCTCCGGATCCGTGTGCCGTCAGTAGCCCCAGCCGCCGCGACCGCCCCGCGCGGTCACCTCCCGCCTGCCCGGCGCCACACTGCGCCCGCCCGCCGCCCGCCGCCCACGGCCAGGGCCCGTTCAGCCGCCCCCGCCGCCCGGACCGGCGGAGCACGTGCGCCCGCGCCTCCCAGCGAGCTGCACGGCCGGCCGGGGCCTCCAGCTGCCTTTCTGGAGCCTCTCCTGGAGGGTCCTGAGGGACCGCAGAGCCCCCGGACCCCTGCCTTCTGGAGCGGCCCGCAGCCGCCTCGCGGGGACCCCTCTGCCTCGGCGTTCCCTCGCAGCCCTTCGCCCCACTTGTGCCCCGCGGCGCCGCAGACCCCAGAACCCCCTTCCTGAGCGTAGGAGTGCGGGGATGTTGCCCCGCACCGTCGATGGCCGTTGAAAGGCTGAAGTTCCCACTTCCAAGTTCAAGAATATTCTGTGTGTTCATTTTTGTGATAACAGCTAACACTTGGCTGCAGTTTCATCGGTTAACCAATTCTTTTCGTATTCTGCTCGCCTGTTCGCTTTTGTCTCAACCAGGAAATGTCACGCCCCTCATTCTTGGATCACAGTTGAATTTTTTATTGATTATAAACCCTAATGTCGACTTACTGTAAAGCACCTGTACGAGGAAGCTTCAAAAATTCATGGGAAATTATCTTCTCTTTTCATTCCTTTCTCCCACGATCTTTCCGAAGCTCCCGCGTGTTGTGATGCCAGTGTACAATTAGTAAAGCCACTCTGGCAAATAATTCAGTAGTCTGGGATATAATTTAGAACTATATGCTATGCAAAGCAAAGGTGGCAAAACAATCCAGTGGTAAAGGAATACTTTGGTTAATGAGTGGTTGAATTGGCTGAATTTACAAGAAATCAAAGGAAGGAGCATACTACATTCAAAAATAAACTCCAGGAGGATTAGAGCGATAAAATATTCAAAGCATTAAAAACTTAGAGGGATTTATTTTCGAGGGTAGCAATTTAGCTTTAGTGAGGTGGAAACTTTAAGCAAGACACGAAGGTTCATGTCTTTAAAGGAAAGATAAAGCTATTTGACTATATACAGATGTTTTTACCTTTTAGCATGGTATCACAATGACAAGAAAAGTGTTTTAAAAGAACAATTGGCTATGCAAAACGCATGGCAATCTAACATAAAGTTTCTATAAATTATTTTTCCAGACAAATTGCTCGGTTCTATATGTTTTTAATACAGGCAATGCATACACACAGACAACTAACAGAAGAGAGGTTCATAAGCATGATTCATAAACATTGAAAAGATGCCTAATGTCATTGAAAGCCCTGGAAACATAAAGGGTTGAGATATAAATATTAAAGTCATTGGGAGCATGAGAGATAGAAGAGATATTACAATAATGCAGTCACACACATATCATGGTAGCATTGCTCACCTCAGCCCCACTTGGTGGTCCACATGGAGAGAGGGGGAAGGGAAGGAGGACAAGGGGAATTGGAAACGGGAGGGTAAAGACATACATCACAGGAAGGACTTGGACTATGTTATACAGCGGTGAGAAGGGGTGGTCTAGGGGCATACATGCAATAGGAAGAGGAGGGATTGGGGGTATACAGGTGACAAAATGGGCGGATCCTACATTTAGAATGGCAGCTTAACTTTGACCTGTTTTCTGGATCTCCATATGAACCATTATCAGTAGGGTGTGAACTCCACCTACTGGAACCAAGCTAATGGTTCCAAGTTTTAGAGAAAAGCAATCCATTGTCTCCACCAGCAGGGAGCAGAGACTGCAGTCTGGCAGCATTGCCTTGAGGGACCTTGCAAGCATCTGGCCCACACACATTATCCCTCTAGTAGGAATCAACCCAGTTAACTTACATTGGGGCTTTTAATCTCCAGACTATATATTTTTATTGGAGTAGAAAGCCTCATCTTTCTTCCCTGGAGCTGGCTGGTGGTTTTGAAGAGTGAAACCTTGTGGTTAACCGCCCAACCCATAACCTTCTATGGCACTAGAGCTCCATGACTCTGAACTAGCAACGTAAAATGCTTTGCCCTCAGGCAGAGTTTGTTTGCTTCCACCCACTCCTCTGGCCAGCCTGGTGAGGAGTAGTCTAGCCCTCAAGAACTTGCCTGAGTATGCCCTTGATGGGAATTGGGGTACTGAGGTTGCACGTTCATGCCCTGACCAAGATGGTTGGAGGGCCCTGAACCAGTCCTGTAAACTTTTCTAGTCTGCAATAATGTATTTACTCCAATCATGGTCCCTTTCCCATTTCTGTAGTCACATTTCCAACTGTGATGGTCTGATCTGCTGGCAACTTGACTTTTAAAGGGGCTTCCTTTGTTTTCCATGTGACCGAGCTGTTGTGAATCCTTCAGTCCCCATTATGGCCTCATGCTTACGGTCTCCCTCAACCAGATGATTTGTTTTTTCTGGACTTTGTCCCATTCAAGATTTAACAAGGGGGTCTCTGTAAATTATATTTGAACTTCGAGTCTTCTCCCTGATCTAAAACAATGCACACAAAAATATATACCAATTCGATCATTTCTACATGTACAATTTGCTAACATTCATTATATTTCTGAAATTATGTAGCCATTCTCACTGTCCTTTTCCAATTCCAAATTTCCATCACACACATAAGCTCACTGCCCCTTAAACTTTTCACCTAACCTTCCAAGTTCCTGTGTCAATCTGATCACAGACAGATTATTCTTTAAAAGAGCACAATGTCTAAAGCAGATCTTCTTCACTGATTCAGCTTTTGGTTGGCTTTAAAAAGACTTTACAAAAATCAAATCTGCTGCTATCAAGTTAATGCTGACTCATAGTGAATACCCCCTATGGGCTTCTGAGACTGTAACTGTTTACAGGAGTAGAAAGGCCCACCTTTCTCCTGCAGAGCGGCTGGTAGTTTCAAACTGCTGAGCTTGTGGATCGCAGCCCAACATGAGTGCCCAGCAAAGAGCACCCAGAGAAACTGAGCCCCACATCCTTAAGCCACATGAGCCATGGAGTCGGGCAGAGTTGAGATGCAGTCCTCCCCAAAGCCTTCAGAAACAACAAGAAGCCTTCAGAGACATCAAGAAGGATCACTAACTCTTTTGGTAGCCAAAAGAACGATCAGCCCCATAGTCAAGAGGCAGGACAAGTATCAGTGGCTCTGGCCAGACTGGAGGGGCTCACTCAAGGCCATTCCAGGCCAGGGCCAGGTACCTGTGTCTGGCTTCGAGTACTCCAGGCACAGAATCTCTGACTCATGGGCCTCCACCTTCAGCATTTCACTCAGGAACTGCAATTCGTGGACCCTGCAAAATGAGAAGAGAGGAGAGGCCGTTCAGTGCCAGGCAGCGGGGGGAAAGAATCATCACCCACCCCCTTCCACCTTTTCCTCTCCATCAAGAGCTGTTTTACTTTACCTTTTGGGTTGAACCTTTAGAAAAATGAGTCAAGATATGTCACATTCAACTCTCTCACCTGGTCTCCCTTCGTATTAATGTTTTATGCACTACAGTACACAGTGATAAGGACCACGGAGGTCACACTGGTACAACATTATTAGACTTTATTTAAATGTCACCAGCGGGGGTTGCTCTGAGTTGGAATCAACCCAATGCCAATGAGTTTGTTTCTTTATCCCACGAATGTACTTCTTCTGCTCCAGGATCCCAGGAGCCCCCACGGCACATGGGTGTCATCTGTCCCAGTCTAGAACGGCTTTCAGTCTTTGCTTGTCTTTCCTACCCTGACACCTGGGAGAGTGTGATAAGTTACTCTGGCAGGTGTACCTCAAATGAAGGTTGCCTGATGTTTCCTCATGACTATCCTAAGTTCCTTATACATTTGGGTCAAGAATACCAGACACAATGCTAGGAGGAGGCTGCATGGAAAAACAGAACTAAAAGAAACTTTCCATCAACGTTGGTTGTTGTTGTTCAACATTTTATTGGGAGTTCTTAAGAGTCATAACATTTTCTGGGAACATTTTGAAACCTCTCAGTGTACCCTCTCACCAGATTCATGCTGCTGCCACGGGATGTTAACCTTAATGACTTGGCTAAGGGTGGGTTTTGCCGTTTCTTCATTGTCAAGTTAGTATCTTTCCCTTGGAGATAATAAATTTTGTCCCCAACCCTTTTCAGCTAAACCCTCCTGAACCTCTGTCCTTGGGGGCCTAAAGTTCCCCCATCCTGTCCCCTGGAGGCAACGGCTTGTCCCATAGCAAGCAAGTCATAATGATTAGCTCTTGTCTTTAACAAGTAAAGGAATATACATTAACCAAGCACCTAGTAAGTACTAGGCATTCTAAATCTCCCACTTACATTGTCTCCTGTTCGTAAAAATCAAATGCATCAGGTATGTCATTTCACAATTGCAGAAACTAAGGTTTGGTCAAGTTCAGGAACATGTCCAAAGAGGCCAAGCTAAGACTGCACAGGGGCATACTGAAAAACGTCTGAGATGAGTCAGCACTAAAATCCCCTCCCATCCTCAGAGCCAATTAACAGATACGAAGGGACCCAGGGGCACAGCTTGGGGAGCAAGGGTGCTGGAGGAAACAAATTCCACACTTGAGGAACCCCAGCTCCTAATGGTAGGCCAGGAAACACGGTCAGTCTCAGCAGACCTGGCCCACGTACCTCTACACTCCAGACGCAGGAGGAATGATACAGAGCTGAATACACCTTGCCCACTTTCTTGGGGCCCTTCACACCCCAGACATAAGTACTATGGTCATTGTACACACAAGACAGCCACGGATTTGCAGGATCAAAGGTCAAGGTGATGGTGTCCCGATACTTCGCATTGGCCACTCCAGCGAAAAGGCGACTGAGGAAAGAGGGGGTCAGGGTGTCCAGGGCAGACAGGGCAAACTGGTGAGTTAGCGCTAATGCAAAGGGGCACTAAAGGGAGGAGCAGCAGGTTGGCCAGCAGTCACTGGAGAAAGAACGCAGCGGCTGGCCTGGCATTCCTTGCCATGGGGCTCTGCAAAAGAACACAAGCTATTTCATAGCCCCCAACATCAGGCGGGGACAGTGTGTGGCCGTGATGCAGCCAAGCAGATGTCAGGCCCTTCTAGACTCACGTCAGAGGAAAAGGAAGGGCACTGTGCAAACCAGTCATGGTCATATATCATTTCCTGCCATTTGCAGATTTAGCCCACTCCTTCCCTGAATGAGAAATTAATATACCCAACTGCAGAACTGCCCCGCTTCCTGACAGCACTGAAACCAGAGCAAAACTTCACTTCCTGCAATCACCCAACCCAAGGCCCGAGGCTACAATAAGACCCTCCTACCTTAGCTGCTACCCAGGACCACCCTGAGGGAGAAAGGCCTGCTCCGTCAGGTTTCCAGCCTCTCTCAGAAACCCTAAGGAACTGCCCGTCTGTCCTAGCTGTGGTGTTTACAGGACAATGCATTACCACACTGCAGACTCAGATTACCACGGTTGCCCACAGTGAGCAACAAATGCTAAAAGACCCACCTGTGCTTGACTGCAAGGGTCTTCCCAGAGGTCTATGTGTGCCCTCCTCTCCTTGCAGCATGCCAGGGACGGCCTGGCACAGAGTGGGGCTCTGACAGGACTCAGGGGCCCACCCACACCGCTCACCTGGCCTCTGTGATGCTGGCAATGTCTGTGCCCAGGGCATGGGGCCGGGGCAGCGTGCTGAGGAAGTGCAGGTTGAAGGGGTTGAAAAGGCACACGGTGCCGTCAGCACAGCCGCAGAAGATGTAGTCCTGGCTCACCGAGATGCAGTGGGCCACTGTGGTCTGTGAGCACAGAAGCCACAGTCAGCAAGGGCGTCTGTCCACTCCTTCACCGGACACCTCAACAGCCATGAGCCAAGAGGCAAGGACAAGCGCAAGGCAGGCCAGCTGCCCTGGGCAGAGCCCCTCAATGCCCCTCCCTCTAACAGCAGCTGGCCAGAGGGCCCACAGCCCCGTGCAATTAGGGGGAAGGAGTCAGCAAGCCTTATAAGGCACCTGAGGTTTGGGCAAAGACACACCCAGAAAAGGCCGGCCCAGAGAAAGGCAGCAGAGGCAGCGGACAGGGCCAGCACACTTACTGTGATGCTGTCTGTGTGCTGAGCAGAAGAGGAAAGCAGAGGAAGAGGCAGAGACAGAGAGGGCGAGCAAGCAGAGAGGTTCCCAAACACATTCCTCCGCCTGGGGCCTCCCCCAGCGTGCATGCAGACTCAGGTGCCCTGGAGCCCGGAGGTGACAGACGGGAGGGTGCCGACAAAGCATTCACTTACACTCAGCTCCACCCACTTGTCCAACAGTCTCCGGGTCACTGAACTCGCACAGCTGCCCAGAGGATGTGATACAGAAGGTGCTGTCAGTCTTCTTCCCGCAGCCACAGTCTACATCAGTGAACAGGTTGTTCCGCAGGTTCCCCCAGCAGCCCAGAGCGGCCCAGCAGGGGTACAGTGGCATTCACCTGTGGAGACCCACCACAGGTGCCACCCACACACCCTGCAGGCTACCCCCTGGAAAGCAGGCCCTGGGGAGGGAGGGAGAAGGCTTCCCTTGCATATTGACATAGCACCTGGCCCAGCTGAGACTTCCAAGGGGCTTTTGAGCATGCAGAAGGGGGCGCAGGTGGAACATATCTGGGCAGACCCCACCCTAGTGGCTACTTGCTACCTCACCTTTGAGGTCTTGCTGTCATCGAGGTACCAGAACTTGATGTGCCGGTTGCCTGCAGTGACAAAGTAGCTGCAGTCCTCAGAGAAGGATACTGCTGTCACCTGACTGGACACCTTGTTGGAAGCCACTACAATGTTTTTCTGGAGAGAAAGTCAAGGGAAATCAAGGCTCTGCTTCTAGGAGCTGAGGGAAAAGAAACTTACACACTGAAGGTTAGACAAGCTGTGAACTTGACCTCTCCTTCTGCCCCTTCTTCAGCATCCTAGATACCCAGTTGCTCCTTTCTGCTCAGAGTTCTCTAGAAAGGGACTGAGGCCAGCAGGCGGAAGTAAAGGCCACCGGTCAGCAGTTTCTTGGCTCCCCTCCCGGCCCCGCCTGTCCTGAGGCCAGCAGCCCACTCACCTTCCAGGCCCAGACATTGACGATCATGTCATGCTGGTAGCCCACTGAGACAATGTACTTGGCACTGGATGAGAAGGCCACACATGCCATGCCATACTTATGCTCCTGAAGCTCCGCCACCAGGCTGCACTCCGACACGTCCCATACCCGCACAGCAGGCATGTGTCCACTCTGCAGGGACCGAAGACCCCGAAGTAAAGGCCAGAGGCTATCAAAAGAGATAGTGTCTGGGGTCTTAAAGGCTTGAAGGTGAGCAAACGGCCATCTGGCTCAGAAGCAAAAAAGCCCACATGGAATAAGCACACCAGCCTGTGCGATCACAAGGTGCCAAAGGGACCAGGTATAAGGCATTATGCACAATATATATATATATATATATATATATATATATATATGGTATAAGGCATTATGTGGGGTCCCGTGGTGCTGACCCACACGGCGTCACCGTGAGTTGGAATGGACTCCTTAGAAACGGGTTTAGTAAGCAGCACAAAGAGGAAACTCCTTGGTGAACTGGAGGACACGGTAGCTGAAACCATGGGCTCCAACATACTACCCCTGAGGCTGGCAAAGGACCGGGCAGTGCTGCCTTGTGTTGCAAAGAAGGTCCCTGTGATGTCAGAATGACTGGACAGCACTAACAACAACAAAGGATGTCAGGCCCCTTCACTTCCCCAGACCACTGACCAGGTTCAAAGACCCACATGCGAGTATAGTTTCACAGTTAGACGTGTTTAGAAAAAATAATGTTTGCAAAAGTAAAATCTTGGTTTACATTTTACAGAGCATGCACAATTAGTAGAACTCTTAAGGTCCACCGGAACCTGTTTAGGGTCCCCTCCACTTGCTCACCACCGATAAGTCGATTCTGACTCATATTGATCCTACAGGAGAGGTTAAAATTTCCCCTGTGGGTATTTCTGGAACTGTAGCTCCTTTTGGGAATAGAAAGCCTCCTCTTTCTCTGCAGCTGGTGGGTTCAAACTGCCAACCTTGTCTTTAGCAGCTCAGGACTGACTTGTATCTCTATGAAACCAAAATCTACCTCACTGCCAGGGAGGTGATGCTGACTCATAGTGACCCTATGAGGCAGAGTAGATCTGTCCCTGTGAGTTTCTGAGACTGTAACTCTTTATAGGAGTAGACAGACTCTTCTTCCCACGGAGTGGCTGGTGGTTTCAAAGTGCTGACTTTGGTGTTAGCAGCCCAACATGCAAACACTATGCCACCAAAGCTACTTTTGTACCCCTATAAGTAGATAAATATTTCTCTTATATCTGTGTTTCAACCAAAGGCATGGCTATAAAGGAAAAAAGGCCAGGAGTGTCAAGAATGATTTGAAAATGTGGAGTTCTTTTGGGAAAGGATATATATATACTTGTGTAAATAAATAGAATTCTGACGGCAAGAGTGGTCAGGAGTTGGACTGTTAATCTCAAGGTCAGCAGTTTGAATGACCAACCGCTCCTCTGGAGAAAGAGGAGATTTTCTACTCCTCTAAAGAATCACAGTCTCAGAAACCCACGGGGGCCATTTTACTCAGTCCCATGGGACTGTGAGTTGGAATGGACTTGATGGCAGTGAGGGCATGTAAATATGCAAACACCCACCTCGGACTTAGGATTTGACCTGCTCCCTCAGCCCCGTGAGCATCTGCAGCCATGGACTTGGCCTTCTGTGAAGAACCCATTAGTGCACCACCACAAAGAGAATGAGTTTCCTCTGTGTCAGTCCATTACCCTGCCAACGTTCAGGATGGAGCCAACACCCTTGGTCTCCCAGAGAAATTGGCTCAACATACCCCTGATGTGGTTGCATGACATAGGACACTCATGCAATGCACTGCATGTGCTCTATTTAATGCACTATCACCAACAAGTCTACATGGGTGGTAACTCTGAAAACCTTGCCCAAACAGCTGGCTTCACCAAAGTATATGGAGTCATGTGGAGTCGTCGACCAGTTCGACCCTGCACTGGCTGTACGTTGGCATTGCCAAGGGGGCTTTCTCACTGACCGTGACCTGAATCCTGCTTCCACTAAGTCTTGTTTCATTGGTCCAAGTGCCTGCTAGGAAACCTAGATAGTCCAAGAGCCCGCTAGTTAGCCTACATAGTCCAAGGGCCCGCTTGTTAACCTACATAGTCCAAGGTCTGCTAGTTAACCTAGATAGTCAAAGTGCCCGCTAGGTAACCTAGACAGTCCAAGTGCCCGTTAGGTTACCTACATAGTCCAAGTGACCGTTCGTTAACCTAGATAGTCCAAGTTTGTTGGCCTTTAAGAGTGTTTTCCAGTCCAGTCTGGTGGTGTACCAAGTACTGGCCCCAAAGTCATCCTTTGGCATTCCCTGGGGACCTTGATGCTTCGTTTTCTTTCTCTTCTGCTGTACCCCCTTAGTGTTATGCCTCGGTGTGGCAGGATTAGTTCGGGCGCATTTCCCACACTGTGTCTTCAGTGTTGTCCCCTCTAAGGCTATGGGTCTTTGAGGGGTGTCTTGTCTCATCGTGGGGCTGGCCATGTGGTCTTCTATGTGGACTGGATTCTCTGAGTGGGAACATCATCCTCAAGTCCTGGTGTGCCAGGATGTGCTCCACACTCCCCTCCTCCCCCTTCATCTGCTCCATGTGCTCCGATCAGATATGTCCCTCTCTCAGAGCTGCAGATTCACTGCCACCTTCTGAAATAAAATATTTGGCATGGGAAGGGGAGTTGGGTGGGAGGATCTGCTCAGATCATTTGATGGTTCAGGATAGATTGACTGTTCGGCTGGGGACAGGTATGTGGGGCTTAGGGCTCTGGCTCCCAACACTGGTTGTGAATATGTCTTTGTTGTTAACCAGTTGTGTGCCTGTGGGTCAACACCTGTGTCTTTTTGAGTGAGTTTTCTCATCTGCATAGTAAAGGTAATCCATTATCCAGACTCCCATGTCACCAATTGATTGAGAGGCACTAACCAGAGCCTGATTGAAATAGTGTGTACCTGTCAGGCGTGTTCTAAAAACACCTTAAAAGTCGTAAAAACACTATAAATGCCTTAAAAACCCTAAAACGTCTAAAATATTTCTAAAATGCTAAGACCACCCCTAAAGACTCTCTAAAACATCTTAAGACCATTAAATACATGGTAAAAGCCTTTCTAAAACACCCTAATGCACCATAAGTCTTAAAAAAAAACTCCTTACGTCCCAAAAACATAATAAATGCCCTAATATTATGCAAATGCCTTAAAACGCAAAATAAAGAACACGTGAAGCCCTAAAAACACGCTAAAAGTCTTTTAAAACCCCAAGAACATCCCTACAAAGCAACCCGAAGCACTATAAAACCCTGTAAAAGTCCAACAACCTAATAGACATGAATTCACCATGAAAGCAAAAATAATCCAACAAAACCCTAAAGCCCTGAAAACCAAAACCTAATCCCCCCAAACACTCTAAGGCCTTAAGAAGCACCCTAAAATTTTAACAAAACACTAAAAGCCATAAAAACACATATAAGCCTAATAAACACCCTTAAACACTAAAATCACCCTAAAAGCCTTAAAATGTCTGAAAAGCCATAATATTCCCTAAAATTCAAATAACACTCTGAAGCCACAAATAACACACTAAATGCCTCCCAAAACATGTGGAACTTCCAAATCATATCCCTAGAAGATTCCCAAACCATGAACTTCCAAAACCACATAAATGCCCTGAAGACAACATGAAAGCCCCAACAAAACATAAAATGCTGGGGAAAAACACATAAAATATTTTAAAATACCCTAAAATCTCTAAGAAACCCTGTAAGATCACTAAAAACACCCCTACCTGCTAAAAAATACCTATACACTCCAAAAAATCACCCCTAAATCCCTTAAAAACTCCCTTAAACCTTATAAAACACCCTTAAAGCCCAAACCACCCTAATGCGCAAAAAAATTAAATGACCCCAAATGACCTTAAAGCCCTAAAAATCACATGCCACAAAAAAATCCTAAATGACCCCAAAATTCCAACTCAAAGCCAGCCTACAAGTCTTTTATGAGAACAGTTTTATCTTTCTACCAAGGAGAAGTTTGTAGGTTCAACCCCTGACCTATGCCCTTACCATATGAAGTTAGTAATCAGTGTTTTTGCAATTCTTTGAAGAAAGATGAGGGTAATTTTATCAGGAGTGAATTAAACTTGTCTAGTGCCTTGAGTAGAACTGATAACTGTACTACATTGAGTCGTCTGGTCAAGGAGCATGGGATATTATCCCATTTGCTGAGGTCACTCTTGATTTCTTGTAATTTCTGTAGTTTTCCTCATATAAATCTGTTGTTTTTTTATTCAAGTATAGATATAGATATTTTCATTTACGCTTGGCTATTGTAAATGGTACTACCTGAAAATGTGTATTTCATTAATTATTATTTCTTCATCTATTTCTTAATCCTTCGAAATATTATCAGTTTGTTGTGGTAGATAAACATTAGGACTTTGCATAACTTAGAAATATTACATTTCACAGAAAAATCATATTAATTATAATGTCGACAGAGCTGTAAAAGGAATGTTGCCCTGAATATCTTCAGATATGACAGCTGTTTCATTGAGAAATTAAGCCAGACAGACACAATGTGATGTAAATTTTGTTATTTTCATGTGGGTTCCTTCACTCTTCCAAAAAAATTAGTTTCATGAGCCCCTTGGGGAATGAGTTTGAGTTCAGATCAGATGTCTATTTATATATTTGAGTCCTGAAGCCCATTTGATGGACTGTTCTGTTGCTTCCAAAGTAGTCAGTCACTTCCCCACCAATTAGAGAATTTGTCCGAAGCAAAAGTAAAAGTGTGGCGTACGACATTTGACTGCACACCATCTAAAATCACACTCTCATTTGGTGTTGGCAGTTTTACTTGTATTTCAATTGTAAACTACACTTCAGAGTTCAGGCTAGTGAAAACGTTTCAGTGGAAAAAATTTGCACACAACTACGTGCAGTTTGTGATTCTGTTGTTCCCAAGCAAGGCTATGAGGACAAAGATGCACAAGCATGGGGGGCACTGCAGACAATGTGTGAAAGTTTCCAGGAGCTCAGGGGTGGACAGCGGCTGCTAATTCTCCCGTGCTGGCAGTGAGCTATGTGGGAGGGCTTTGTGTGAGGTCCCTGTGGGGTCTCTGAGAAGTCTCCATAAAGGATGCTGAGAACTTCATATGAAGTCTCTGTGCGAGGCCTCTGAGTCTCTCTGGAAGTCTCCAAGGAAGTATGTGTGTGAGGTTTCTCTCTCGGGTATGTGTGAGTGTCCTTGTGAGATGTCTGCTGAATTGTGGGGGGTGGGGGGCAGTTGTTTCGCTGAGGTCTCTGCAGGTCTGAGTGGGCTTCCCTTTGTTTGACCTCACAGCACCATATAAGAGGACCTGGTGGCAGGGGAAAGGGAAGGGGCTTGGTCCATGCACCCCTTGCTGTTCTTTCAGGGTCTTCTCTCCATCTCCGTGCACTTACCTAGCACGAACGGTAGGGTTCAGCAGCGGGTAGTCCGGTGTCCAGCTCTTCACTCTCTCTAGGAACACACCCAAGCTACCTGCTACCCAAGAGGCCCCAGATCCAGGCTCTGCAGATCCAGAATCTGATTTTTTACTGCCACAGTCACTCCAGAGGCTGCCTTGGCACAATCAGGACTCCAGAAACAACATCATGCTGCTGTACCAGCAGTCTCTGGGGCCTATGTCCACTTCCCTCCTCCACCATTGGTGTCAGTCCCCACCCACCCCACACACACACTTGGTGTCCTGACTGAGGCATGGAGGTCAAGGCTCAGTGGATGTCTTCCTCGCCATCCTTTACTGTTTAGTTCAGTAAACAGTAAACCCTGGCCCACCAGGGGTGTTCTTTTAAGCACATGAGAATTTACTCTAGCGGATCAACTAATCATATTTTGGGGGTCCCTCCTGCCTCCTTCTATAATCTGGTGCCCAGGAAATAAAACCCTGTGTTAGAAGCACAGAGGAAACACTGACCACTATTGAACTGGTTTCCCTTATCAAGACAGGTGATGTCTAATCTCCATGCACATCCTGATTTCCCAGGAGTCTCTAGGGGAAGGGAAGGCTGCTCCCAGTTGTGACTTTCTTTGCAGCACTCAATCCTTAGAAGCCACTCTCTCCGGAGAACATTCCTAGAGCACGTGCACGCGTGTGTGTGTGTGTGTGTGTGTGTGCGTGTGTGTGAAGATCACCAGCCTGGGGTCATGTTTCCTGAGAACATTCCTAGAGTGTGCGCGTGAGTGTGTGTGTGAAAACCACCAGCCTGGGATCATGTTTCCTGAGAACATTCCTAGAGCGTGTGTGTGTGTGTGCGTGTGTGTGCGTGTGTGTGTGTGTGTATGTGAAGACCACCAGCCTGGGGTCATGTTTGCTGAGAACATTCCTAGAGCATGTATGTGTGTGTGTGCGCACGCGTGTGTGTGCATGTGAAGACCACCAGCCTGGGGTCATGTTTCGTGAGAACATTCCTAGAGCGCGGACGCGTGTGTGTATGCATGTGTGAAGCCCAAAAGCCTGGGGTCATGTTTCCTGAGTCCTGGCACCCTGTTATTGACTCATCCCCACTCTACCCCACCCTGGCTATCAACTCATCCTTCCCCCAGTCAGGAGATGGAAATCAAGTAAAATAACAGTTTGTCGCCCCACTAAAGATAGTATTGAGAAAGTAAGTAACCTTCCCTGCTTGAAAGCTGTGCCTTTGCTATACAACCCAGTGCTCTCTGTAGGAGATAAAGTTCTGCTGTGGGGGCAGCTAGCTAAAGCTGGGGTGAAGCACCTGGCCGATTCCCCTTTGTAAGCCTGTGTTAGCTCCGCTTGTGTCTTGCATCATTTCTGGGGATCCTCATGCTCTTTGGCCCCCTTTGCTACGTCCAACGCTTCATATTCTTCTTCACTGTATCCTTCCCTACCCTGTGTCCATGGTGCCTAACCATTAGTGGTTATTACACAGACGCTCATCCTGTACCACTCAGCCTAAGCTGTTGCTCCTTCTCCGGGTTTATATACAGAGGAAGGCATGTGAGCTGTGAACCGGATTTTCCCTTGGTGCAGTGGGTGAGCAGAGTCCCCCGCTGGCAGCCTCCCTAGCAGTTCCCACCCACATGTGTCAGACCTGGGACTTCCATCCTGGAGGCTACCCTAGGCTGGGAGAGAGGCAAAGGTAGCAAAATATGTCATTTCACATTTTGTGACAGGTGTATTGAGGCGGAACCTCCATGCCAAACTTGGCAGCCTTCATCAAATGCACATGTGGGACTTAGACAGGCCGCCACATGTCTCATGCCTGCTTGGTACCATGAGACGCTACTTTGGTCTAAACCTCTTCTGGAGCCTGCGATGGAATTTCTTGGCTGGATTGCGCCTCTCAAAACCTATCAACTGCAGCCACATAACGTTGAAGACAAAGTAATGGCACCAGGGAACATTCTTCACTGTGTTGGGACCTTCTGAGGTTTTCACAGTAGGGGTGTTACCATAAATCATAAGAGGTGCAAAATGAAGAACTTGGGATGGAAGTGGGTGGGAAACACTGCTGAAAACCTCCTCCAGAGCCCTGCCCTTTGAGAAGTCAAAGCTAGCACTCAGAGAAGGAGACGCAGTATCTAACATAGTTAAAGGTATATTATGCCAACCTCGTCAATGAACTCATGTGGGGTTAATTGAAGGGCAGGGAGATCAATGGCTCTGTGAGCCTAGCCTTTCTGGTCTCTTGCTCTCTGATAGTGCCACCAGGGTGGATATGCATTTGTTAGGTCCCTAAAGCAGCTGGAAAGACTCATTTCCTGGGAGATCCCTGAGGAGAAGCCGCATGGACCTACCCTGTTGCAGCCCTGGTTTCTGCAGCAGCCTCATGGAGAACCTGCCAGCGCACGGACTACAATTTCCTCCTGCAGTCATTGTCTCCCCGTGTGTTTTTGGATTGTGAGGAGGACTTTGTAGATTGGTGTCAGACACATGGGATACTATTGGACTGGTGGTCTTAGATTGAACTGGGTTGGGATGCTTTTCAATGTTCACTTAACCTTTATATAAAACTCATAAAATATGAGTGTATGAATTTTGTTTCTCTAGTCTACACAGACTAACACACATGACACCCCCTCTAGATCCCGCCATGCAGCACAGAAGTCACACTTTAATGTAGGAGGGGGAAAATCTCTATTATGGAACAATGAATATCATGGCTGAGAGAAGCCATTAGCCTGTGCAGAACAGGCTAAAGTGGCTGGCATGGATACTTTCCTACTAATCAGAGCAGAAGAAGCGTCTTCTAATTTGCCAGATAAGACATATTCTCGAAGACAGTGACGTGGGCAGTGGTAAGGGTAACTGGAGTAAGCCCACCTCCTCCGCCTCTGCTGCTGCAAGCTGACTGGGCACACAAACACCCTGGGGGGCAATGGCTGAGTGTGGCTTCTGACACTGAATCCCCTGAACGGACAGAAATTTGTGAATACATCCCTGATACAGGTGCTCGTGGTGGGAAGGCTCTGGCAGTCAGGTATCGCCTGGTGGAGGCAGGGTCTCACACTTGCCACTCTCCTGTGTTCTACAAAGAGAGGAGCCCTGCAGCTGGAGGAACATCCATTAACTGAGGCCTGCGTTTCTTTTCGTGGACATAACGTTGACGCAAGATACTCCTGATGACAGCCTGGTGTCCCCTCTAGGACTTGGCCAACATCTGTCGTGAGCACCTGAGCCTCCGTGACCTTGTTAGGAGACACTGCTTGTCTTTGAAGGGGCCCAAGGCTGTGACCACAGGGTAATACGGGCTTTCCTTTTTGCAAAGGATCACCGTGTCCTGTAGATTTTTTGCTGGAGCAAATCCACTGGACAAAGTGCTTCCTCCATTTTTTGCAGTGGCCCTCAGCAGGAAGCTGTCCCTTCTCTGGTGGGAGCTGTGAGGACTTGATCTCAAGGCACTCAGCCAATGCCTTGTCTTGCACAGGCTGGCTTAACCCACAGACTTGGGAGATGCCTCTTCCCGCTAATCCTTTTCCATGCTCTTCTGGATTGGGCCATTTATGAGTCTCCCTCTTGTCAGTGGGAACAGCATCCTTCCTTCTCCTTGTCGAGGGGTCCTGAAGGTTGGGGCTTTTGAGCTTCTGCTGCCCCATGTAACTTGCTCTAGCCACCACGAAGCCACTTGGCCCTTGACATATTGGCTTATCCCCAGTGAACAAATGCTGGGGGCGGCAATGGACCACCTGAGAAGGCAAAACATTGGTGGCAGTGAGCACATCAGTGGTGCAGTCCTGAAGGAGCCCGTCAACAGGACAGCATGGAGAACCACCCTCTGCCTCTACCTCCACCTGGAGCTTAATCTCACTGCACACTCGTGCTGTAAGGCTTGGCTTTTCAGGAACTGGAGCACACTTTCCAGGTAGCAGGAAACTTTTACTACATCCTAGAGCCTCGAAGCACCCCCGGTCCACATGATTGGTTTGAGATTTTGCCAGCACACTGGTTTTGAAAGTGTCTCTATCGTCTAGCTCTATTGAAGAGGACTTCTTGACCACCACCAACCCTGTCTCTTTGGCTCTTGAAGATGGACATTCAGAGTTCACTTCCAATCTGGGGCCTCCTGGGGCACAACTAGCACCCTCTTTCCTTGACCCCTTGCTGGTCAGTACTGGATTTGAGGTTTGCTCTAGGCTCTCTCTCTGGACACTTTCATTCTGGAAGGTTCTGCCAAGGATACTGGGCATGAAGGCTGGAAACGGCTGCCTGAGGGCCAATGAGCATCCACTGTCATTATCAAGTGGGGGGTAGGCTGGGGTTCCCTGAACAGGCTCCTCTGTAGGGGAGCAATCAGCAAAAGGACTCTCCAGGGTAGGGCTTGATTTCTTTGGGGTCACTCTCTCTCCCCAGTCTGCCTGACAGGGTTCTCCCAGGACCTTGACAGCCTCAGTTACTGGGTTAGTTGAAGACTTAGGGGTGGCTAAGCAGGTGGACTGTGGAAAGGACATTGCGTTGTCTTTTCTTGTCCTACAGAGGTTTGTGGGCTCAAGGACTTTGAGGGGCATGCACCACCTCTGCCTCATTTGGAGCCTTACGATATGCGAGTCCAGCACCTGTTGAGTGCCCGGGCTGAGAAAGGAAAGGCTCTGCGTTGTGTTCAGGAGATCTTCCAGCTCTCCCCAGGAGGCCACATTGACAACATGTGGGTGGGTCAGGGAAATAGACAGAGCATGCGTGGTCGCAAGACATGAACGGCAAACAATGCCAGGGATCTGATCCTTTCTAATCTGCTCCACCTTCCTGCACATGTGGACATTCAGGGTGTTTTCCAGTAGGATTTTGTTTGGAACCCTTAGGGTGTAAGTTCCTGCGTTAATCCCCTTGTGTATCCTCAAATCACTTAACTCCTTTGAGTCGGCTCCCGGAGTTCCTTTTGGGCAGTAGTTTCCTGATCCATTGATAGATAGATTACATTTGGATATTTTCCTCAAGTAATTCCCTTGTCCATTGACCGAGTTGTTCCTCAGCTGGACACCGGCTCTGCAGCACGCAAGCGATGGTCCAGGGTGTGTGCATCTTCCTGGGGACACCGTCTTCATTACATTCTTCCCCTGCTTGTCTCCAGGTGTGGAGCAGGAGCATTCGGGCTGCTTCATATCCAGACAAGTCCCTGGCCATTTTTCCTGAGGCTGCTTTAGTGTCAGAGACTCAAGAGTCCCATTGCCGAGGGGCCCCTGCAATTGAGGGAAGTTCTCTTGGCGGTGGAGCTCCGATTGCTTCAAGCAGCCAGGAAGCTTGGGGTCTGTCTTTGGGGTCTGGACCTTCTGATTGTCCTGGGGATGAGTGGGGTTGCGAAGACAAAAAGCTTCCTGGGGTCGTGGCATCATAAAGGGTAAAGAACTCTCACTTTCCTGTTGTTTCTTTAAAAAACGGCTTTCCAGCTGTTGAAGTTAATTTGGAATGCGTGATTGGGACTTAGTGTGGACGGTAAGACAGGATTCATCACAGGGACTCTTGTGAGGAGGAGGAAAAGGTACTGCGAGTGGGCCACGGGGCTGTGGACCGGGCGGAGTCAGGACTGTAGCCGGCGGTGGGGCCTGGGCTTGGCATGCAGTTGGAAGTAAAAGTTGGAATCGGCCTTCAGTGTAGGGCAAGGAGTGACGTTGCAACAAGAGTGGGTACTCTTTAGCTTGCATTTGAGCTGGTAAGGTATTAGGAATTTCATTAAATAAGACAGTGGGAAACTCTAGGGTGGATCCAGAGACCCTGAGAGCAGCTGCCAGAGACTCGCTGTGCAGAAAAGGTAGACCCCAGAAAAACTCACTGAATTTTTGTGGAAAATGCTTCTGAGGGCTGGGTATCTGCTCTGCTTTGATGCTGGCATTCCAGAAGGGCTGGGGAGGTGCAGTGATCTGCTCCCCATCGAGTGCCTTCAACATATTTAAGGCCTGCAGATGGTATTCTGATACACCCTTTCCTTTTTCTTCCCAAATATTCCATTTCTCTGCCTTTGTGATTTCTATTTCCAGCAGCTTGTGGACATTGGGGTTGAGCAAGGTGGGCCTCCCTACTTCCCCCTGCCTCTTTGTGGGTCCTTCCCGAAAGGTGTCTTCTTGGGGGTGCCAGGTAGAGTGCTCTTTCAGAGACCCAAAGTATTCCAAGGAGGGAAGCTGTAAGTTCTTGGCAGCTGCCCAACACTGGGGTGGGGAGGCAGTAGGGAGGCCTGTGGGATGCTGACTTGTGATGGCTGCCATGGCAGGTGTGGAGCAGCGGTTGTGTGGAGATGGGCTCTGCCTGGGCCTTGCCAACAAGTCATTCTGAGAATGAGTCCCTGTGGGGTGCGGGGCTGGTGAGTCCCAGAGAGTGCTTGGAGGCTGCAGGTAGGCCTTTGAATCCGGGGGTTTGGCACTGGGTGAGGGAAGAGCCAGTGGTGTGGGTGAAAGACTGTCAGGTTCACGGGAATGTGCGCAGTCTGGTGATTGACTCAAGGCGGGTAAGACATGAGAAGTTGAGATGCACATCTGGGCCCGTGGAAGGGTGGAGTTCTGAGACCTAGGTGTCCAGAATGGATGAGCCGCAGAACCGTGTGGGGCGCGCGTACCGACATGGACTTCAGCCGTACCTCTATTTCGCCAGCTACCAGAGAGGGCTTGAGCTTTCTGTTGACCAAAGCTGCCAGTGTCAAGTGGGTTTCCCAAGTGGCTGCAGGAGACAGAAGGACCAGATTACAGCCAGGACTGAAGGGGCAAGAGACCTAGCAGGCTAGCAAGGGTCGGTGCAAGCTCAGCCCCTCCCCAAGCCTTGATGGCCTGCTCTTCCTGCCCCACCCCACTGCCCGGGACTCCTGTCATTCTCTGCCCATCCCTGAAAGTGTCCCCCAAACCAGCGCATCCCAGCTGCTCTGCAGCCCGAGGCCACACAGGCACCCTGGTTGGAAGATGCACCCCGCGGTGAAGCAGGAAGGTTACTTACTTCTGCCTAAGACGCAAACGCAGGTTCTGAGCGCCATGTAGTTCTTGCAGGAAACTTCGGAAAACTGGAAATCAAGAGAACCGTTATGGTGCAGCCCTCCCAGAGGACCGAAAGGAATGTCACACGGGCTGTGCACTTAGGACGTTGGACTCTCCAGAGCTCAAGGTCAAACGATAGCTTACTCCCACGGGCAGGAGGTGCTTTGGCATTTCAAGGAGCATCGGTTTCCAATATTGTCTGTGGGGTCTCAGTGAGCAATCTGAACCTTGGCAAAGTTACACAGCTTATCGCTGTTACCCCTCAATGTTCCACCTCCAAATCCACCAGAATCTGCTCCTGACACCCCCACTGCTCCCTACTGGGTCCTACCTTGGCCAGCCTTAATCCCATCCTAGGCCCCTCCTGTACATCTGGGAAATATCTGGGTTCTGTTTCCATCCCCAGTATCCTTTTGTTCAGGATTATTACCTGAGAGAGACGGGCTGTTGCCACTGGCATCCTGCAGAGGAGGGGACAGGAGAGCTTACAGAGGTTGGTTGAATGGGCAGAACCTTACCTTTCAGAGCGTCACCTTTGTCCCTTGACCTGCTGCTTCTCCTTGTCTCCACCTGAGGCTGGGGCACAAGAGAGGAAGTCAGGCTGGAATCCAATCCTGCGTCTGTTCTTTGTGACAAACTGCAGGCATTTACTGGTGATTAGAAGAATGACAATCTCCATGGAATGACTAAAGCCCAGAAACCAGCTTCTGTGTGAGACCTAGAGTGCATTTCTTCCGTCAGCCTTCCTCTGCTCACGGAGAGCACACACTCTCAGCACTCAGTGTTCTGGTGGGAAAGATTTTGATTATGGAGGCTGAAGCTCTGGGCCAGCCCTTGACCACTTCCTCCCCGGGGTCAGCCATGCTTTCTCAATTAGCCCAGACAGAAAAGGAGCCTTGGCCCAGAGACTGGAGCTCAAGGAAAGAGACTGAGGACCCAGTGATGAGAGCTGCCCTTTGAAACGTCTAGTCATCTAGTCCTTAGCCACTGCGTCACTATATTGGGGATTTTTACCTATTGCCCTCTATAACAACTAGAGATGGGAGGTCTGAGATCTTCAAAGAGAAATATTTTTGAATGCTCATCTTACTGGCAAATGATTTACATATCATACGAGTCAATAGTTCAGTCGTTCAATCAGATCAAGGGCAATGGTACAATCAATGATTACCATATCCATTTTAGAACAACACCCCCCCCCCCATGGTTAAATTGCCTTCAAAAGGAGTTGTGTAATCACAGTCAGGTCTAAAGCTCTCTGTCCCCTCTGGCCTCCTTCATTTTTTCGTCTTGAAATCAATCCCCCTTCACTCTCTAGCATCCCGATGGGGGAGTTCTCCACACTGCTGATCTCACAATCCCTCCCTCTACCATGAGATCTCTCCACCTGCAACTCTGTCAACCCTTGTGTCCATGATCATGATGCATCCACGCCTCCTGTGCTTCACAAACAGGGAAAGCCAACAGAAATAATGAAAATCAACATAAGCCGGCAAGGATAAAATGATACCAATGCAGTGAACAAAGTCCTAACAGTGAGTAAGGATGCACCAGCCCTCATCAACATTCCAAAGCCAGGGCTGATGGTCTCTTCTTTCTTGAGATTTCCCCTATCAGGAAATTAATTACGAAAGGAAAAATTTATAAAACAAGGAAAAATCAATCTCTCCTATGGCTGGGTTGAGAATTTCTTACCTTTATCCTTTTCCTGGGTGGTCGCACAGGTGGAGTATTTGGAAGGAAGGGGAGGACCAGGAAGAAGCAACCCACTCCATACAGGATGCCCAAGGTCAAAACAGTGAACCAGGTGGGGTATTGGTAGGTCAGCCAGGAAGCACTTTTCTGTTCCAGCAGAAAGAGAATCTCCTCCATCTTCTGGATACAGCGGTTGCACTCAGGCAACTGAGCACTCTGAGTCCCCTCTGGCTTCAAACCCACTTGCATCACAAACCTGGGCCCACATCACTAAAGGGTCACAGTGGGGTGGGAGGTGACAGCAGGACAACACATAATCCCTCCCTCTACCCTCCAGCTCATCACATCCCTCCCCTGCTCTGGTCTTCTCTCTCCCACTGCCTGCTCTGGGCCTCCAAAGTCACCAGCTGCGCCTGATGGAATGGAATCTTAGTGCAAGTTCTTATTCATTCCACCTCCCACCTAGGTATTACCTGCTTCCTTGGCAAGTTGCCTGAATCATGACCAATTTCATAGGCTTAGAATATCTGAAGTTGTCTCTGTCCTCAATGAAAACCTTCTCAAGTCATGGTTTTACTTTGTCTTATCCAAGATAGAGAACTTAGGTTTATGTAACATTTATTTAGCTTTATGAATGTTGGATGAAAAGCTTGGAATTTGACTTCTATGACCAGGAGAGTTATTCAAGAGCTGAGGTATATCTCTCCCAGGAGAGAGATCTAACAAATTTTCTGCCAAATGGTACATTTGGGGAGACAAGGAACACTTAAGCATTAATCATTCTTAACAGTGTCCCCTGCAAATCTTCCTTGTGTGTGACTACTGCCCATTTAGGGCTTGCTCTGGGAACACTTGATGGGGTAATAAGCCTTGCAACAATTCAGGCTCAAAGGGCAAGCATCTGGCTGAGCAAAATAAAGAGATAATATGGATTGAGTTGTGTCCTTACCACTAACACTTGAGATATTCCCCCAAAATTCGTTGGAACACTAACACTGAAGGCTATAATCTGATTTGGTTATGTGAGGGCTCTCTCTGGGAGAAATGTACCTCTGTCCTTGGCTTCACACAAGAACCAATTGACGCAGAAACCTAGTTTGTGATCCAAGTGACTTTATAAAGGATAGAAGAGGCAAATATGCTCGTGGGGGGTGGGGGCGGACTGGACAGCCCACGCACGCTGGGTTGCATGACAGCTGGTTTGAGGCCCCCACCCATACCCTGTTGGTAGGCATGGCTGACGGTACTGTTTGACCCCATTGACTGAATTAAGCCCACCTGGTCTAGATGGGGGCCCGCCCAGGTTGACCTGCTTCCTGTCACAAGGACCTAAATGTGTGCATCTTTCCAGCCTGAAGCAGCTTTCAACTGTCTGTGATGGGGAGGAGGTTTGGCATGCACAGCGACCACCCTCAGTTCTGCCTCTACTTACCTAACAGGTACACGGCATTTCTTTTCTGTTTTTTAAAACAACAACAAAAAAATCATTTGTAATCTTTCTATTCCAGCGGTGCTAGGAGCAAGGCAGAGGCAAAACCCAAGAACAGGGTTCTTCTCTGTTGAAGCGCGATAAACTCACGGGGAAGCAAACAAGCATCTTCATCCACGTGAAGTGAATCTGTGAATCAGCAGCTCCCAACTGACCAAAGCACGCACAGAGCAGCCCAGCATCAAGGTCCGTTTCTGTGCACTGCTCCCACTGTGAGGAAGAGCTTCATGTGCATTAAAAGGGAACTTTTGTAATATTTGAATTTTGAATAGTGGTTTTTGTCAGAAACTGGAAAAAATCTCAAAGCCTGAAGAAACTCCTTTCTAGTACTGAACATTCAAGGGAGCCTGTAGAAGCCTGAAATGATTGCTAGGTGACCACCTGGATCTGCTTGTTGAGTGAAAGTGGCAGAATAGCAGCAATAGAGCAGTGGGTTCATTCTGACCACTGACACTCGTGGACCTGGTTTACAGGCAGTAGAGAAGAAGATGAGAGCAGGTTGACTGGTTTGAAGTCCATGACCTACTCTGAGGGGACTAGAGTTGTGGAGAATTGGTGATGGGGCCAAGGCCTAAAGGCAATGCGACCAATGGACACTGAGGTGAGGCCAAGAGAGGGAGCCCACATTGACTTGACCCGAACCCGACCAGATGAAGAGAAGAATGTTGAGCCTGTGCACTGGTATATACTGCTGCAGACTGTATAGACGATCTGTCCTGCTTTGACTTTCTTGTGGATGTGGACTTCACAAGGTTCCAACTGGCATGAAGACTCTTTATATTGAAGAATATGATGGTCTCCTCAGAGCACTGGGTTGATGGAAGTAGGCAGTAGAGAAACTGGATAGCCAAAATGGGCCAGATAAAGGCGTGAAGTGGCTAGCTTACAAGATTTCATAGATACTGGAATATATTCATAGAATTATAGGATTAATATGTGGGTGTACCTTACCTGCAATTGTTAAGCATAGGATATTTTTGTTTCATCACTTACAGAATATTATGTTTAAAGGAGGGTGGCACGGAGTGAAATGTATGCATTTTCATATTATACTGTTAGATACTGATATGATTCTATTATTGTTTTGAAATGATATACGGCTAAAGAATTTTGTGAAAATGTCAAATGGACAAGGGGTGGTCTGTTGTAGTTATACAATCTGGTGTCAATTTGGGACTTGAGAGGATTAAGAGTGAAGGGGTAGACTCTAGTCTCTCTATTGGGTTATGGCCAATGAGGCCTCTTTGTGGGCCTGGCCTTCCCGTCAGGGTTCTGGGAAATCTGGTATTTCCTCCTTGGAGGCAGCAGACTATCTTTCTGCTCATTCCCTGAGAGATGTCCTACTAACAAGACACATGGCACCACACTGATAGAACCCATGCCCTGGGAACTGGAGGAGCCACATGGAGACCCTGCCAAAGCTGAGATGCTTCTACCACCACTGGATGCAGAAGACTTTGCAACTACTGACCTGTGATCTTCCTGCATTTGGGGTCATTGAAGGTGTTTCATGAGTCTGAAGAGAACATTATAGATTGATATCAGACATGGGCTAATATTGGACTTATGGACTTGATCTTGGTTGGGCTGGAATGCTTTCTCAATATACAACTGTTCTTGTATATAAAGGTCTTTCCTATACACATATGAGTGTGGATTTGTTTCTCTAGTCTACCTGGACTAACACTCATGGATCCCTTTCAGGACTGTAAGTTCTGTTCCCCTGACTGCTGCAAAGTATGTGACAGAGAAGAAAAGGGAGAAGAGTGAACTGCACCCATTTATTGAGGTAAGAAAAGTGATGAAGGAGCATGGCCGGTTCCCCAAACTTCATGAGTGGAAAAATGGGCTCTTGGCACAAAATGACATTTAATCTTCACCAAGAGATTCAGGGCTAAATTGCTGCCCTATCTCTGACCTCAGCTTTTGTTTTATTTTAATTCTCATATAATTCACATATATCATTCAATACTTCAGTCATATTAAGATTTGTGTAATCGTCACCACAATCAGGTTTACATCATTTCCTTCTTTTATATTCATTTTTGTTAGCCGCCCCCCCTCACTCCCCCAAATCTTCCCTGCCTGTCCCTAGGTGATTGTTAATTCTGTTAGTGTCTCTCTGGATTTACCTCTCCTGGATTTCATATGTATTAAAAAAAATACAAAACAAAATCAAGAAACAAGTAGAAAAGAAAAACTAACAATGACAAAAGAGAGAAAAACCTCAATCGAACAGAAAGTGAAAAATACTAAAAACTGGAACCAAATTAAAATTAGTCTGAAGAGATCAAATGATGAGGTGTTACATTTGAACTTAACTGTATCTGTTCATGTCCATGGACTGTGGTCAGAGGGAATTCACCCCGCCTGTGCATTTGAGTCCTTTTGCAAACTGGGTGTTCCGAACTTAAGCTCTGATTCTTGTTCATACCTGCAGATTGAGATTCTATTATTTATCACACTGGCATCACACTGGCTGTGCTGCTTGTTCTGGGCGGACTTAGTTGACATCTCACTTAGATGGCTGCTTATTTTCAGAAAAAAGGTTTAAGTACAAGGCCCTGTTCTTTGTGATAGATGTGCACCATCTGATTTCAGGGTTTTTTTACACCCTATGCTTTCCAGTCAAATATTCACTTGAGGTAATTCAAAACACTCACTTGGCTGGATGACGCCAGAATAGCTCCCCTCCATGCAGTTCCATGGAGCTCAGCATAGTTAGGGCGCAGAGATGAAAAGACGATTGAACCATGTACTGAACGTTCAGGTTTTTCCCTGCTTTTGAAAATCTGTTTGCGCTTGTAGAGTAAATGTTTTGTACTTTTTAAGAGTGTAAAAAAAATAGATGGAGGGATTCAGAGAAAATGGCGACCAGATAGGACCCATCTATCTGGAGCTCCTGCTGCCAGACCAGAAAAATAGGAAATTAGGTGAAGGAAACGGGAAGGTGGAGTTCTGAAATTAGAACTAGGGTAACAGGGTTTCTCCTGAACCCCTTCTTTTGTGGGATTTCCACTCACAAAGCAAACCAAGCATGCTTTAAAGCACTATAATTTTGACGAAGTGGCAGGCGCCAGATATGCCCTTGCCTGGAGCAGGGATCCCTGCAGGTGGACGCCCTGAGAGGGGGCAGAATCTCAGACACGAGGGGAACCCCACACTGAGCTCTCCATGCGGTTGGATGCCTTGAGCTCACGGTCAGGGGTTGGTGGTGGGTAGCTATAATTTAGAGTAGAAGAAAAAATATATTATTACCTTAGGAAGATCATGGTGTGGGAGAAAAAGGCAGAAAGTCGGGAGTCCAGGGAGCAAATTTAGTTCCAATTGGCCGACTAGTAAACAACCCCCCTGATAAGCTGGATCTCCCCCTCTGGGGGTCAGCTTGACAGCCACCAAATCTGAGCACATCACAAGTAGAATTTTTTTTAAGGGTGAAACATAAATGATTGGTTTAAAACTCAAACCCAAGTCTGGTTGCTCAGCTCCAAGCACCACATAGGGGAGTCCCTTAACATAAATCAGCATAAGAAGCAACCTAGCTAAGGAATGCCAGAACTCAGCCACAGGGCCTGGCAGCTTTTACCATAACAAAGACCCGCTGTAGCAGTGTCAGCCTTAAACAGCACTGAGCTGTAGCCCAGAGACTGTGGGAGACAATTTCATTCTAGCTGGCCAGAGGGATAAAAAAGAAAATCCTCTGATCTAGGAAGCATCAGCAGTCTAGATAGGACAACAAGCTTCCCTCTCAGTGATTCTACACATAGCTGGGGAGGCCCTGCCGGTCTTGGAGCCCTAGACGGGGCTGAGGGAGCCCCCCAGTGCCCCCTCCCAGCCCCTGCTGCAGTGCTACATGCAGCACAAGGCAGGTACTCCAGCACCCAAGTGACCCCTGGCCACGGGCGCGATCTTGCTTTTGAAGTAATCTCACACAGCATCTGTGGAACCCTACATCAGGGATGGGAAAGTCCATTAACGCATGCCCAGGAGAGCCAGCATAGGAAAGCTGGATTTTCCTGTCCGTGGGCTCCGATGGATGTTGCACCTGGAGCAGCCCACCTGGGCCAGATGATTGCAGTTCAGCCAATGGGATTGACCTGGGGTCCTTCACCAGCCTCCCCGGGAACCCTTGAAAAAGCAGGGACCAGAAGGGAGAGGGGTGGTCTGGTCGTCTTCCTGGGAGGAGAGAGATCCTTGCATGACCTGAGGCAGTCTCTGCCAGGCCCCATGGTCAAAGGAATCCTATGGGTGCCTTGTAAAACCTGAAGCTTCTTTTAACTCTCATTAAATTCACTTGGATCACGAACCCGGCTTCCGCATGAAATTTTTCTCGCGGGGAGCCAAGGACTGGGGTTGGAATTTAGGCCAGAGAGAGAGACCTTACAAGTCCATGACCCCGTGACCTTGAGGAAGAGTTGGAATTCCTCTGGCCTCAAGGACAGGTGATCAAGTATCATTACCTCCTTACCCACTGCTCTACTTATTCTCACTTTATTCACTAGCCCTTCTAACTTTTCCACCGCACTCAGTTTCAACGTGCTCAGGTTGGTGTTGGGCTTTTATTTACTCGCTTTCTTCTTTATCCCTCTTTTTTCCCCCTTTTCCCCTCTTTTTCCTCTTCTCTCCCACTCTCTCCTCTCATATGCCACTAAAGGCTTCCAGGTCACTTCCCTCCGCTTAGGGCAAATCAACCCAAATAGCAGGAGGCACTCCAGCCTGCCCTCTGTGGGAGTGCTGTACACCACACAAGGCACCTGGGACAAACACCTACAGTGCGCTGCACCGTTGAAGAAACCTCCGTCATGCCTCTAAGGTGATCTCGTCAACTAGGGCAATTCTGCCCAGCACCACTGGGTCCCGGCATTAAAAGGGCACACTGACCTGCCATGTTGGAGCAGTGTCTAAACCCCTCTGGCCCCTCATCCAAGCAATCAGGGATCAGCTACTACTTTATACTTTATTTCCTCCTTCTCTCTCTCCTTGCTCTTTACCATCACAGCCAACCTTAGTGAACTCAGTTGGATTTATTTCCTTCTTTCTCTTTATTCTCTTTTTCTTTCTTTCCTCTTTCTGTCTTTGCTTTCTTCACCTCTCTCTTAGCTTGTATGATTCTCTCTGCTCCCTCTCATTGCTTGCACATACCACTGCTGGTTTCCAGAGCCCTACACTCAGCCTAGGGCAACCCTGTCCTCCTAGTGGGCAGCCTGACCCCTAAGACAGTACTGCACACAGGACGAGTCAGAGCTACACACAGCATAACACAGGGTCAGTTATTTCTTTAACCATTTAAAAAATACTCTCTCCTCCTCCTTCCTTTTCTCTTCTCTCTTTTCCCTTTTATTGGGCTCTTCTTACAGGTTTTCTGCTTTTCTCCGCTCCATCAAGCTCTTCTCTACTTCCTACCACAGCCTCCACAGATTTGGTTCTCCTTTTTAGTTGTTTTCTTTTCTTTCTTTTTACTGTTGTCACCTTTATTTACTCTGTGCATTTTAGTTGTGTGTGGGTGAGTGGTTGTCAGTCTGGTTGGCATTATTGCCCCAGTCTGTGTCTTCCTCTTTCTCTCTTTTTCCTCTCCTTTCACTCTCTTTCCCATCACAAGACAATAGAGGTCTCCAGGCCACTCCCCTCTGCCTAGGGCAAACCTGAAGGCCCAACTGAGGGAGCTCCCACCCCCCACTTATTGGTGTGGCAAGCAGCTGGGGAATTCACGCTGGTCCTCTCCCACACACCAGGCCACAGGTTGTTCTCCCCTATAAAAAGTGGGGGCATCCCCAGCCTAAATCCTGAGGTCCTACAAGTGACTGGGGGAAACGCCTGACCAGCACTTGTGGGGCTCCACGCTACTGTGGGAACATCCACCCAATCTCCAAGGCGATCTCTCTGTACATCCCCTTGTCTAGCCAGATTTGTAAAGTAGAATTGGGTCATGATAGTGGGGGGAGGAAGCATTTAGGAACTAGAGGAAACATATGTTTCATTGTTGCTACCCTACACCCTGACTGGCTTATCTCCTCCCCACATCCCTTCAGGAAGGGGGTGTCCAGTTACCTACCAATGGGCTTTGAGTCTCCACTCTGCACTCACCCTCATTTACAATGACATGATTTTTGTGTTCTTTGATGCTTGATATCTGATCCCTTCAACAGTTCATGGTCACACAGGCTGGTGTGCTTCCTCCATGTGGGCTTTGTTGCTTCTGAGCTAGATGGCCGCTTCTTTATTTTCAAGCCTGTAAGATCCCAGATGCTATAACTTTTAATAGCCAGGCACCATCAGCTTTCTTCACCACATTTGCTAGTGCACACATTTTTCTTCAACCATCATGTTGGAAAGGTGTTCATCATGGAATGCCAATTTAATATAACGTGTTCTTGCATTGAGTAAGTACTTGACAATGTCCATCTACTGCCTTAATACTAAGTCTATAAATATATGAACGTTGATCTATTTACGAACCCTCCTGTATAAATATATTTACATATGTACATGCCAGTATGTAGACCTCTAGAAATACCCTTTGTCACCTAGTTCTTTCCTCTATTTACTTTTACTTTCCTCTTGTCCGACTATCGTGCTCAGCTTTCACTTGGGTTTGAGTAATTTCTCTTGGTTACATTACCCTTGCTGAATACCTACCAGGCTTCTCACACCCTCCTTGCGACGGATTTTGGATTACTTGTTGCTCCCCTGTCGCTGGATTGGTCAGCATCACCTCCTTACCCCCTCCTCTCTCTCTCCCATGTCCCCGGGAACCATTGGTCCTGTTGTTTTCTCCTCCAGCCTATTTTTCCAGCCTATCTTATCTAGATAGATCTGTTGAGATAATAATATGCACCAAAAATCAAACCATAGCAAGATAGGCGATGGGTGAGAACACAGTGATGACAAAAAACAACAACAGAAAACCAATGATCAATAAAAGAGTAAATTAATTAAAAGCCAAAAATATTTTTTTAAGAAAGAAAAACCTGTAAATAGATCAAGGTCTGATTTTTTTTTTCTATAGGTGTGTCCTTCAGTCAGGTCTGATGGCGTATCATGCTCTGGCCCCAGAGTCTGTCCTTTGTACTCCCTCAGGGGCTACCCGCTCTGCTCCCATGGTTGCTCTGCTGCATGCTTTTAGTGATTTGCCTCCGTGTTGGAGGGCCAGCCGGGTCAGTCCCAACACAGAGTCTCCGGTATTGTCCCCATAGGGCCCTGGGCCAGCAAGGGATGGCATGTCTCATAGTGGGATCAGCCATATGGTCCACTCTGTACATTGGCTGTTCAGAGTGCCAATATCATCCTCCAAGCCTGGTGGACCAGTGTGTGCTCCACTCTCTTCCTCCCCCTTCATTTGCCCCTGTGTGCTCTGATCAGACATGTCCATCTCCCCTAGCTACAGGTTCAGTGCCGTCTTCTAAGGTAAATTCTTCTGGGGGGAGGGGCAGTTGTCCACGTAGCTGGTATGGAGGCTGGACCATCCACTTTTCATTTAGGATCAAAAGCATCTAGCTTTTAGCATTAGGTGCTATTGAGTCAGTTCCAACTCAAGGCAGAATGAACCACTGCGCAGTCCTACACCATCTTCAAAACTGTTGTTATACTTGAACCTAACATTTCAGCCTTTTCCAGGGACTGGCATCTCCTGATAACATATCCAAAGCATGTGAAGTCTCCCCGTGCTTGCTTCTAAGGACCTTTCAGACTGTTCTTCTGACACAAATCTGTTCATTCTTCCAGCACTCAATGGTATTTTTAATATTCTTGGCTAGTGTCATCTTGATGGGTTGAAACACTATCTCGCTCTAGTGTTGATGTACATTTTTCTGATGCCTAATTATACTGAGTATCTTTTAAGGTAATCATTTAATTTTTATGGCATTTTGAAAAGATGTCAATGAGGTCTATTTAATTTGTGTTCAGATGGAAACACATAACTCAAACTAAATATGTGACAGTAGAAAAAGAATCCATTTTATCCTAAATACTTGAGATATTTATACAGCCTACTCAAGTTTTTATCAACATAGATAAGGTGCCTGTGGTGGTGGTGGTGGTGGTGGTGGTGGTGGTGGTGGTGGTGGTGGTTTTTAAGAGTTAATCTCTAAATAGGGGGCTGCAGTACTGAGCACTGAATCTCCTTTGCTTGATTAATTTTTATGTTAGGGAAGTAATACAAGGATTCCATCAAATGACCCATCAGTTTGAGGAAAAAGCATATCAGAATTGATGGTCAAAGCCTATATGGCTTTATGGTTTAGTCTCTAGGGGTATGTAACGCTCTTGTGAAAATAGTATTCCTCATGATAATAACGAGGAACTGGTGGGCCTCCAGGGCTGGGAGCTGAACTGAGGGGCAGTTCTACCCTGTCTAATAGGGTCACTATGAGTTGGCAAAGACTCGATGGCTGTCAGTTTGGTTTGTTTGACTTGAGTACTGGCATTCAGTGTGTTTATCGAAATCAATAAATTACAAGCATTTAGATGTCTATTTTTTACATACAAAATTAAAATCCCCCAAGCCTCTGAAAACTGCGAAGATTTCACAGCACTAGGTTGGTACTCTCCCATCCAAGAATCAGTGAAACTGGCAGGGTGTGAGGCATTCAGGCTCCCTCAGTTCCTCCTACTGCCTTCCCTGACCCTGGTCACTTGCTTCTATTACCTCTCTTGGACCTTACATGCATTTGAATTAGAACACCATAGAGTACAGTGCTCTACATGTGCAGCAGCTCTAACCATGTCACTCTCGGTCTCTATGAAGCCTCTTCCAACAAAATTCAAATGCGATTGTATGTGCACACATAAACACACGCATGCACCAGAGCACCCTTCTTAACAGAGAGTCAGGAGGGTCTCTTATTTGCTGTCCTCACTTTGGACACAAGTCCCTTGATGATGAGTAGGAGAAAAGGAACATCAGGTAGTGGGGGAAACCCTAAGGAGGAACAGAGGAGAGCTTTAACTAGGAATAATGCTACTAGGGGAATGATGGCATGTGAGGAAATTAGATACTTCCAGACTGTCAGATTTTTCCATACAGCAAAATTAACTTTTCTAGTTTTGTCTAAAACTGGCCCCAGGAAATTTCAAATAGCACATCTCAGATTATCTAACCTACAAAGGAGTAGCCGGCCTTCCCCCCACCCCCACCCCACCCCCGCCAAAAAACCAAGCGGTACAAAGCTCCACTGGGTACACATTTCAAAATATACATTCTCCTGTTTGGGCAGGCATCTGGCAACTTGCTCTGAGCTAGTGCACCCACACTTTTTTCCCAAGGTCATTGCTGGTGACAAGACCTTGTGCTCTTCTCACAAGCCAGAATGCAAACATAAATCAAGTCAGTGTAAGACGCCATCATCACCTCACTCAAATACACCTCGTCAAGTGAACTCAAACTTCAAGAAGATGCTCATTTGTTTGGTTTTGTTGATGTGAGGGTGATAGTGCATTTGGAGTTTAGTCATTGCACTAGGTCAGACTGTTAATCAAGCTTCCTATATAGAGGTTCTGAAGATATTGTGTAAGAAGGTCTGAGTTGTCTGGCTAGACCAGAGCTTGCACACTGCTATTGACTAGAAGTTCCGACACACAGAATCCAGGACAGATAAACCCCTCAGGACCAATACTGAGAGTAGCAACACCACGAGGGAAGGTAGGGGGGAGAAGCAGAAGAAAGGGGAAACCAATCTCAATGATGGACATACAGCCCCACTCCACCAACCAGGGGAACAAACAGCAGAAGTTTGGGTGAAGGGATACAGCAGAGGCGTAAAATATAAAAATAAAAAGTATGTATAAAGTATCAGTGGTTCACGTGGGTGGGAGGAGGGGAAAAAAGGAGCTCAAGGAGAAAGAACATGTTTGGAAATGATGATAGCAATGTATGTACAAATGTGCTTCATACAAATTGGTGTATGAATTGTTACAAGAGCTGTAAGATCCCCCAATAAAATGATTTATTTAAAATAAAAAGGACTGATTAGTGGTAGACAGGGGACTGGTTTTGCCACCATGACAGTGCACCTGCTCACACAAAAAAAACAGCATGCCTCTATCGCCCGATCTGATCCCAGCACACCGAGGCAAAATACTAAGGGTGTACAACAGAACAGGAAGGGGAACAGAGCAACGAAGTCCCCAGGGAATACCAAAAATAGACTTTGGGGCCAGGGCTAGCTGACCCATCATACTCTATGAGAAAACACTCCTAAAGGCCAACAAACAGTCCTTGAACTAACTATAAGCTTTTCTTTCTTGTGTTTTGTTTTGCTTTTTGTCATTGGCTTGTTGGTGGTGGTGTTGTTCTTTTGTTTCATTTTGTTGCTTGGGTTTGCTCTGTCTCGTTTTTGTGCATGCTATGATTTCCACAGGTCTGTCTAAATGAGATAGGCTGGATGAACAATCTGGAGGAGAAAACAATGGGACTGACAGCTGGTGGGGGGGGGAGATGGGAAAGGGGGATGTAGGGAAAAAGGAAGTGCTGTTAACAAACCCAGGGACAAGGGAACACCAAGTGATCCAAATAGATGGTGAGGAGGGTGTAGGAGGCTTGGTAGAGTGTAACCAAGAGTAATGTAACCGAGAGGAATTACTGAAACACAAATGAAGGCTGAACATGAGAGTGGGACAATCGGAAAGTAAAAGGAAATCAAGGAAAGAGGTAGGAAGCAAAGGGCATTTATAGAGGTCTAAATAAAGGCATGTGCATATGTAAATATATTTATGTATAACGATGGGGAAATAGATCTATATGCATATATTTATAGGTTTAGTATTAAGGTAACAGATGTACATTGGGCCTCCATTCAAGTACTCCCTCAATGCAAAAATACTTTGTTGTATTAAAGTGGCATTCCGTGATGCTCACCTCCCCAACACAATTGCTGGAGGCAAATGGGTGCATAAGCAAATGTGGTGACTGAAGTTGATGGTGGTCGGCTATCAAAAGTTATACATTCTGGGGTCTTAAAAGCTTGAAGTTAAACAAGTGGTCATGTAGCTGAGAAGCAACAAAGCCCACATGAAAGAAGCACACCAGCATGTGTGATCACGAGGTGTCGGAAGAATCAGGTATCAGACATCATCGGAACAAAAAAATCATATCTTTGTGAATACGGGGGAGTGTGGAGTGAAAACCCAAAGCTCATTTGTAGATTATTGGACATCCCCTTACAGAAGGGTAGCAGGGAGGAGAGGAGCCAGTCAGGGTGCACTGTAGCAACAATGAAACATACAACTTTCCTCTAGCTCCTAAATGCTTCTTCCCCCACAACTAAAATGATCCCCATTCTACCTTACAAATCTAGCTAGACCTGAGGATGTACACTGGTACAGATAGGAACTGGAAACACAGGGAATCCAGGGCGGATGATCCCTTCAGGACCAGTGGTGAGAGTGGCGATACGAGGAGGGTAGAGGGAGGGAGGAATGGAAAGGGGAAACCGATGACAAGGATCTACATATAACCATCTCCCTGGGGGACAGACAACAGAAAAGTGGCTGAAGGGAGATATTGTATAGTGTAAGATATGACAAAATAATTTAGAAATTATTCAGGGTTCATGAGGGATGGGGAATAATTATCAGCTGATGCCAGCGGATTAAGTGGAGAGCAAATGTTTTCAGAATGATGAGGGCAATGAATGTACAAATATGATGTATGTATCAATTGTGATAAGAGTTGTATGAGGCCCCAAAAATGATTATAAAAAAAGAGAAAAGAAATAACAGTATGAAAACATCCCCCAAAAAAGCATGCCTCTCTTGTCCCTCATATCCTAATCACCTGAACTCACTCCATGTGACTTCTTTCTGTTTCCATGAATGAAGGACAGTGGTTTGACAACACAGAAGAGGGGGGGGGGGGAAACAAGGGTGTCACCCAAACTGCTGAGTTTGAAAAATGTTTCCAAGAATGTAATCACAGATTAGACAAATGTGTGAAGTGTAATGGACAGTACTATGAAGGGGATAAAAAATTTAAATGCATAGTTTTGAAAAAATTGTAGTTTTTGTCTGGTTCCCCCTAGTAGCTTCCAATTTCATAGCAACTCAAGCCATCACCATACATCAAACTGACAGAGAAGGGGTGGGTTTTGTGTGTAGGTGGTGTTGGTTATTGCACAGGGGCAAGGGACTTCTGGTGGCATAGTAGCTTATGCCTTGGGTGTCAACTGTAATGTCAGCAGTGGTGAACCACCAGTCAGTCCTCAGAAGAAAAGGATGAGGCGTTCTACTCCCATAGAGTTAGCCTTTGGGAAACCCACAGAGATAGTTCTGCTCTGATCTCATAGAGTCGCTATGGCTCAGCATCGACTCCATCGAACTGAGCTGACAAACTAAAGGCAGGAGATCTGAAAGAGGATGCGGAGACGTTGTCTCAGGTACTTTGGACATATTACTATGGTGGAACCAGTCCTGCAAGAAGGGCATCATTTTTGGCAGAGGGTTAGCAAACAAGAGGAAGACCCTTACTTAGGTGGATTGACACCGTGGCTGCGAGAATCGGCTCAAATACAGTAACAAGTGCGAGGATGGCGCAGGACTGGGCTTTGTTTCTCTCTCTAGTGCACAGGCCCCTATGAATCCGAACTGACTCCAGGGCTCTACAATATCAACTACTACAACCCTGAAGTTCAAACCTACCCAGTGGCTTCCCAAAAGGGAGGTGTGGCCATGTGCCTCTGTAAAGATGACAGCTAGGGAGCCCCTGCGGGGCAGTTCTACTCTGTGGCACAGGGGCAGCCAGGAGTCGGAATGTGCTTCACAGCAAAGGGTGTGCTTTGTCTCAGTTTGTGCCTGCTGCTGTTTATGCTATGCACTGAGTTTAACATGTGACACTCAGGAGCGAATGAATGGAAACACACCCATGATGCTTCCATGATGCCAGATGCAAGCTGACACTGTTTCTGAGTTCTGGGCATATTATTTTTTCAGAGATAATTTCCTGTAGCGGTGACACACCGAGTCCTATTTCATGTAAAAGCATCAGCAGCAGAGGAAAGCACTGCACAGAGAGAAGACTATGACACGTAACAGGCTTTCCATAGAGGAACAAAAGGGTGGATGTCTTGGGCTGCACTCTTTTCTTGTATACAGACAGTAAACAAGCTGAACACATCTCACCTAAGCATAACATTACAACTACTTGAAGCCCAGCTCAGGCATCTGGAGAAGAGGCAGCAAGGAAGGATGGGAGAGAGTTAATGGGCTGGGCGTCCCCAAAGGTGCAGAGTGGGAATCAAGGGAGGATCCAGGAGGAGCCAAGGCTTCTGGCAGAAGTCTGAGAGGAGAGCAGCAGAAAGGAGCTGCTCTCTGGGTCCTCACAGATGTAGCCAGTGAGAGAGCAGCAGTGCTGCCCCCTGGCGGCGCGCCGAAGGCAGGGCCACTTCCCCCAGGGCTGGAGAGCTCTGGGGAAAGACAAATCCTGTCACTTTGGATGCCAAGTAAGGGGGCACTGTGTGCCGGTGGTGTACCTATGTTGGCCAAAGCGCTGCCCACTGTGCATTTGCTTCCCACAAGCACAGTTATCCTTCCTCGTGCATCCAGGAAAGACAGTTCTAGAAAAACACAAGCAGTAAAATAAAACACTGCCAGGTCTCGAACCATCCTCACCATTGTTACTATGCCCACTGATGTAGCCGCTGGTTCGAGCTGTTTTATTGCCCGTCCTCCACTTTTTGCCAAGCATCATGTCCTTCATGGACTTGATGTCCCTTCAGGGACTGGTCTCTCCTGACAGCACGTCCAAAGATATCAAATGAAGTCCAGCCATCCTTTGTCCCCATGTTCTCTTGGCAGTCCTTGTACTTTTATTGCTCAGTGTCTGATTATTTGGGACCAGGCCTTATTGCTGCCCCTTCCTCACCTTGGCCCCCAATCCCGACCCCAAGCCCTGCACATCCACTGTGTGAAACCTCCTGTTCCTGTAACCATCCCTGTGCTTTTGTGTGGGGGGTCTAGCTGGGTTCCCCTGGCAATTCGCCAGCTGCCCTTGGGAAAGTTCATGGAGTCGGCTAAGTAGTAGAAAAGCCAAACGTCCAGCTGAGATTGGTTTACTCCCTAGCACCCTTGGGCAGGAGCACAGCCCCACTCCCGGTCCCAGGTAGCCAACGACCACACCTAGGTTCTCCGGACTTGGCAGCTGTAACATGTGGCCTGGGCTTCCCCTTCATTTCCTGCTCCTTTCTGGCTTGCTGTCTGACTTTTCTTTGTGGAATTAAAGCTGCAAATTGACAGGATCCCATAAACACTCTAAAGTCACAAAAAAACACCAAATGCCCACCCAAACATGTGAAACTTCAAAAAATCATCCTTAGAAGATTCCCAAACCCTAAACATTCCTAAACCCCATATATGCCCTGAAAACACCATGAAAGCCCTAAGAAAACCTAAAATGCTGGGGGAAAAAACACATATAATATTAAAAATACCCTAAAATCCCTAAGGAACTCTGTAACATCACTAAAAACACCATACTGTGCTGAAAAATACCTATACACTCTAAAAAACCACCCCTAAATCCCTTAAACACTCCCTAAAATCTTATAAAACACCCTAAAAACCCCAAACCACCCGAATGCCCAAAACACACCTTGAACGTCCACAAACAACCTAAAAGCCCTAAAAAATCACATGCCACCAAAAAGCCCTAAATGACCGCAAAATTCCAACTCATAGCCAGCCTATAGTGGGCTTCTGGAGCTGTCAGTCTTTTATGGGAACAGCTTTATCGTTCTCCCAAGGAGAAGTCGGTAGGTTTGAAACCCTGACCTCATGTTTAGCAGTCTAATAATTGCTGGACAGTGCCACCAAGGCTCTACTGGTGTAGTGGGTTACACATTGGGCTGCTAACCTCAAGGGAAACGGTTCAAAACCACCACCCACTCCTTGGGAGAAAGAAGAAGCTTTCTTTCTATTCCCCTAGATTTCTCATTGAAGGTGTAAAGTAACCTGTTAAATGCTCGCAGTGGCAGCAGCAATGTCTCATAACCATGGGGAAATGTGGTTCAGAAACTTCAGAAGCAAGCATCCACCAGTAGGTGACTGACCAGCAGTATTGACTTGGGCAAAGAGAAGGTGACATGGAAGGGTAAGGAGAAGAATGCGTGCAGAGGGCAGGTTGGCAGCTGAGCCTAAGTCCAGTAGAAACAACAGAAGAATGGCCTGTTCCTGGAAGGGCCACGGGAGATGGTGCGACTTCATGTAGCCCCCACTTACATGTGTAACAGCAGCAATTGCCTGAACACGTGGTCTCCCCAGGGAGGAGCCTTTGTGTGGTGTTAAGATGCTGTTACTGTCTGTTGTACTGTGGTGGCCTGCATTTGGCTGTAATGGTGGAAATTTTGCAGCCAGTAGTTCAAATGCCTGCTGGGTCACTCACTGCAGGTAGACTTCAGCAGTTTCCAGACAGAGAGACGAGGGACGAGGACCTGGTCTTCCACTTCTGAAAGAACTGGCCAGTGTGAACCTTGTGAATGGCAGAACACTATACCTGAACATGAGTACCGCAGGCTATAAGGCATGATGGATTGACACAGTGGCTGCAGCAATGTGCTCAAACATAGGATAGTGCTGGCCTGGAAAATAGTTCATCGTCCATTAAAAAAATCATTATATAGGGGCTCATACAACTTTTGTTGTTGTTTTTCCCTAAGGGAGAGCAGTGTATTGGTACACTGAGAGGTATATAGATCAATGGATTCGAACAGAAAAGCTACACATATATTCACCAGTCAACAGGAAACTAGCCTTCGAAAAAGGACACAGAAATATCCAAAGGGACAAATTCTGCTTGCTCAACAAATGGTGTTGGACAAACTGAGATACCGTATGTAGGAAAATGAAGCAAGCCCCAAACCTTCCCCCATGCACAGAAATTAACTGAAGAGGGGTTAAAACCTGAAAGTAAACCTCCGGGCTATCATAATCAATTTTTCGATGACCTCATCGGTCAGAAATCATTGTAGGAACGCCAAAGCGTTCTTGTGTTCAACGTCTACATACATAGCAGGTGCTCCAGTAAAGGGGAATCTTGGTGGAGCTGGCTCATCCATTCCTGAAGAGAGTAGAGCACCACGTTGGCCCATCACAGAGCTCAGGTGTAGAATCTTCCTCACTGTCATCCTTTATCTCAGCAGTGTCAGTGTTGGATTATGAATTTCCCAAAGAACCAGTATCGCTCAATTCTGTGCACAATGCTGACTCACTCTCGCTGTTATTTCACTGGTCTAAAAACCCATTTAGGTTAAAATGACACTTTTTTGATGCCATGACCTAAAATTTTTAGTGAGAAAATGTTCCTAATGACATTACTTGGGTCTTCCTCTAATCCTGATGCCATGTTCTTTTTCACATAGACCAGCTTCTTGTATAAATTGCTCAGCATACAGATGGAATAAGAACAGTGAAAGGATACAACCCTGATGCACACCTTTTCTGATTTTAAACCATGCAGTATCACCTTGTCCTGTTCACAGTCTCACCTGGTTCTATCTCTTGGCCTTTGTATAAGCTCCATATGAGTACAATGAAGTGTTGTGCAATGCCCATTCTTTTCCATGGTATCCCCAAGATCCACCTCCTTCCACTCGTGCTTTCCAGAATGTGGGGTTGGGACAAAGCCTGGATAGTCTCATGTCAAGACCAGATCAGGAATGGAGCTGAGCCGGGAGCAGCTTTATTTGCTTGCTCCAGGGAAAGTCTGCCAATGTGACTAAGCCTCAGGGGCTTTCTACAAATGATAAAGGTGAATCCCTCTCTCGTTACCCACTGATCATCTCTGAGCCTCTTGCTCTCATATCCCTTGCACAGACCTCTACCATTAGATGGACAATTCGGTAACGTTTGAACACTTTTCTGATGCTGAGCCTGGGGAGCAACTAATAGCTGAGTAAATATTGATTGAAAGATGGTGAGTGGAAGAAAATAGCTTTGCCAGGTCCAGGTTGTGATGGAGATGAGAGTGTTACCAAATCCTGCTGTCCCCATGGTGGGTTAGCTGTATTGTGCCCAGTCCTGAAAGTCTGAGCCAGGGGTTTTAACGTGGCCCCTTTCAAAACATATAGGTGGAATTCTTGGACCATGAGCTGTCCATAAAGTGTGGCTTTACCAAGGTGATGTCCGCCCTGGAACGAAACAACCCAAGAACCTAGATCTTTGTGAAGGTGTTGGTAAGGGATGCCGTGGAAATCATAAACTTGACTGAAAGCAAAGGAAACTTTGCCTTCATGTGTCTGCAGCTGGACGAAGTGGTGCTGGAGCACACCCTCCTTTGCGATTCTTCTTGTTCTTTTTATGAGCTGCTCCCTGGCCTGTGCAGTCCCGTAAATCTGGAAACTCTTTGCTGGTGGGGGCAATTGTTTTATCCTCCCCCCAGATCCAGATGTCTTGTCCATGGTCAGTGCGCAATCCTTGTTAGCCAGAGGAGTGGGGCATCTAAAGGCAGGCAGGGGTCACATGCTTTTTTTCTACACTTTCTAGAAAGACCAGAGCTAAACATCTTGCAGCCCTTTTCATGGCCTCTTTCTTTTCTATATTTATTTTCCAGGAAAGAGGAGAAGAAACGCGACAGCATCTACTGACAGCAAGTCAAATGCCATCGTGTGTGTTCAGAGGGCAGGCTGGTACTCATTTGCCTAACTCCTCAGTCCCATCGTGCCATGTCCATGTTAGATTGTTTAGGGAAACAGATGACATATGTTATGATGCTAAATAAGCTGAAACAGTGCCAGGATGGAGGCAGAAGGGGTTTATTTGTTTGTTTTTAAATGAAGCATGGCTTTCTAGTGACTTATTGTGGTGGGGAAGGGGGGCACCGAGGGCAACAAGACATGGTTGTGACAGTGGTCTGGGAATTGAGACAAATCATTGCTTCTGCAGCAGAGATGAGCTGCCTCTGACCTGTCAGTTACTTGAAGGGAGACTCTGCATTTGGTCAGACAAGTCTTAGTTGGAGATGGTACCAGCTTTCCTCCTGAGCCTCTGTGGTTCCCTTTGGACTACACAGGCCCGAATCGCTTTTAGCTGAGCAACAGCAAATGGCAACACAGACTTGCCATATTGCTCTTTTGCGTACACTCTTTAAAAATCGTACTAAATATACATGCATCAAAACATTCGTCACTTCCACGCTCTACAAGATTATAACTAAGTGGCATTCTGCATGTTGTTCATATTATCATCCTTACCCATTCCAAAATTATGTCATCACCCTATGGAAGCTCAGTATCGTCTCAGGGATGGCACTTCCCCTCCAGGCCCTACTGGGTTAGGCTGGGTTGACTAGAGAAATAAATCCAAGGACACTCATATAGGTATAAGAAAGACTCCACCTCACTTATTTGTCCAATTGACATGGCATTATGTAACAACCATACTTACCTTCCTACCTATCCCTGGAAACAATTGGGAGATGTTTGTCTCTATTCATTTTCCTAGCCTAGATATTTCTTGTAAGTGGAATTAAGCAAAATGTGTCCTTTTTGAAGCTGATTTATTTCACTCAGCATAATGCTTATGAGGTTCATTCCTCTTGTAGCCTGTGTCAAGAGTTCATTTCTCTTTATGGCTGAGTCGTAGTCCATTGTATATACCGTAGGCAACATGTTTGACTTATCCATTCACCTATTGATGGGTATTTAGACCGTTGACACGTTTGCGAGATTGGGAATAATGTTGCAAGGGCCATCTGTGTATTTGTATCTATTTATGCGCTTGCTTTTAATTGCTTATATCCTTCATTTCCTTTTCTTTCCTTGTTAGACTCAGTATGATCCCCTTCTGCCCATCCTCTAGCCTCACAACCTCTGTGTCTGATGTGCCAGGATCTCACCAGGAGCCTTAACACCAAGATTCTGAGCCCTGACTGAGCATTCTGATCATCCAGGGAATTGAATATTCCGGAGCACACAGAAGATGAAGTTATCAAAACTCCTTAGGCATAACCGAACAACTGGAGGGAGTGCTTTATTGGGCTTGGGGGCTGGGGATTATAGTTGTGAAGGACACCAAGAACAATTGTCATTACCTAGACTGTAAAGACTATGGTCGACATCCACGCTGAGTAGCAGCTGGATCTCAGAAGCTCACAAGTGGCCATCTAGGTGGCAAGTATTGTCACCCTCACTCTGGAGGAAAGAGTGGTGAGTGGACCACATGAACATTAGACTTCATGACTCTGAGCACAGAATAACTAGATGATCTCCAACTATCAATTCCAACTTCTTTGAAAGGGATCACATCAAAAGGTCCTAGATAGTGAAGCAAAATTCACAGTCATAAAAGAGACCAGGCTTATTGGCTGGATAGGGACTAACAGAACCTCTGAAATGATGGTCCTTATTCACTAAGTTTGAAAATGAACTCCTACCTGTGGTTCAATATTCAGCCAAATAATAGATTGGTCTACAATGGGAGCAATTACACAAGTGAGGCACACAAACCTGAAAACAGCAAACCATTTGATCTCAAAAGGGCAGTATTAATCCAAGGCCCAAGTTCAGAAGGGTAGGAAGAGAGGAGGAAGGGAAACAGAAGACATAAGTAGGGAGTGGAATAAGTCATATTATATTGTGGAGATTGCAATAAGTGGCATAAAACACAATGTGTATGAATTGTTGAATAAAAAACTGATGATCTTGGTAAACCTTCACCCAATTCACAATAAAAACTTAATGAGAGAGAAAAATATCCAAGCACCTAGGCTGCATTCCAGGCCAATAAAATCGGACTCAGTGGAGATGGGACAAAGATGTCTTTTGGACAGCTCTCTGGCGATCCCAATGAGCACACAGGCTGATACCCACCATCTGGAAACTATGGGGTAGCTGCTTCTCCGGTAATGCCTCAGGGGAGCGCTTGGGTCCGTCAAAGAATGCGGGATGATGAAGGGGCAAAGGTCATCAAACCTCACCCACAGCTTTACACTGGGGGGCTGCTCTCTGAGGAATGTGGGAAGGGTCCACTTGCATGCTGTCTCTGTGCAGCAGATCCAACAGACTCAACACCTTTCCAAAGCTGGCAAGAAAGTCCGAGAGACTAGATGTGGGCACCACGCTGTGAGTTTCCCAGAAGGCACGACACAGATTGAGAGCAGTCACGGGAACACAGACTCCTCCGGAAATGCTGCCATGCGCAGAACATGCATCTCTAATTTCATTTCACACTGACTCAAGCATTCAGTCCTTTTTACGAAAACCCAGCTTCTCATTACAGTAACCGGTTTAAAATGACAATCTTCTGTTGAGCAAGTCTAAGAAATGACCTTCCTTTATTTTACATGGTATAAAAATTCAGTTTCCTAGGCCGATGGGCTCTAGGGACAGGTGTTTTTATGTACTAGACATGGCTTTCAAAGTTCTTCAATTGCCTAAATTAATAACGACTTTTTTCCTTTGGCTTTTCTAAGGGACACATTAATTTCAATCTTTTTCTAAGGAAGTGAATCTCTAGCTATCTCATTGGGATAACTTTCTGCCTTCAGAGTAGAATTTGAAATAATCTGCAAGGTTACCCCTTCCCCACCCTGCCCCAGCAGCCCAGCCTCTTTCTTCCTTCCAGCCTCCAGCCACCGGGGTTTGGTTGGGAAAGGAGATGCAGAAGGGAGTCTCTGGATTTTTCTATCTAAAGGTTGGCCACAACCCCCAGTAGACCAAATGTAATTCATTATGGCGGGTTTTGGTTTTACTACTTTAAGAGTTATCCTTAGGGAAATTACAAACAAACAGAAATAGGAAGACTTTATATTTTATTAAGGGATGTACGGCTCAGCCTCATTATATTTTAAAAGACAAAGTATAAAAAAAAAATCTGGCTCCATTTAAAATGTCCTGACTAGCAGAACTTAAAATACACAAATCTTAAAATGAAAGTCTAGATGAATAAATAAAATAAACAACGAAACAGCTTTCTCAGGAAAAGCCATAATAAAGAGCTCGACTACTTTTTGAGCTGTTTAAGATGCTCGTGTTAAAGGGAAAAGAGTATCATTGTTGACTTTGAAATGTAGAACCATTTGCTTAATTCAGTGATGCTAAAATGGGCAGTTTGGCTGAAGAAAGAAATTGGCTTGTAGCATTTGATGAGCAATTTCTTCTTTTGAATATAGAAATGACCAGGGATGCGGACACGCTTTTTATTCTTTTGAGGACCCTCTAACCAAGAAATCTTTTAAATGATCATTACACAGTGAATGCCTGGAGGCTCTGGAAACTATTTATTTTGACATTATTATAAGCTCAAAATGATTCACCAATGCAAAAGAAGAAGAGAAAAAGCAATTAAATACTAAGCTGTAAACACTGGAAGCTTTTCTGTGCTGAAAATAATTGGACAGAGTTTTTTCTTTTTTTAAGTAATAGTGTCCAAAGAGATTCAATGATCTTATTGCTTATGGATTTGGAGCTTAACTATATTCCTTATTTTAAATTTGATATTAGAATAGCAAGATTATAGACCATGATACAGTGTGACTTGGAGAAGTATCATTTCATTAAATTATCAAGTTAAGGCTCAAGGAGCCTGGTGGAATGTGTGTGACCATGAGGCCGGCCAGTTGGAATCCGCTAGTGGCTCACAGAGAAAGATGCGGTTCTCAGCTCCTGTAAAGATTTAGAACTTCGGGAACCCACAGGCATAGTTCTACGTTGTCCTTTCAGGGGTCCTCAAACTTTTTAAACAGGAGGCCAGTTCATTGTCCCTCAAACCCGCTGGAGGGCCGGACGATAGTTTAAAAATAAAACTATGCACAAATGCCTATGCGCACTGCACATACCTAATTTGAAGTTAAAAAAAAAAACGGGGCAAAAACACCCGGCGCGCTGAATAAATGTCCTCTGAGGGCCATGCGGCCCGCAGGCCATAGTTTGAGGACCCCCTAGATTGATATAAGTCAGAATTGACTTGATAGTGTTAGGTTTCTGGGGTGGTTGACCTCAGTTCTTGCTTAGCAACGCTGAAAGAATTCATATGGCAGAAGCAGTTTTGTAAATCCAAGTGAATGTTATGGAAGAAAGTTTCAGGTATCGCAGTCCCCAAAAGTCCCCAGTATCTCCGGAAAGCACGCCGGGCTGCATGGCAGGGGTGGGGAAAGTTTGCAGCTGAATATGGCGGTTTCATGGGAGGAATACCTGAGCAGGAGTGCAGAACCAGCTGAGGAGCCACGGCAGGAACCCCCAAGGGCCTCACTCTCCACTTGCAGAGCACGTGAACAAGGGAGGGCGACAAGGAGCCCAGGCCTACTTCTATCACCTCCCAACACCACTGGAGGACATTGGTCGATCGTATTGGTTGATTTCGGTGCACTTTTGTGAAGTCCTATTCTGTATGACCAGGTGGACCTTCCACCTGGGTCTACATGACTTGGGTCAGAGCATGCTCAGTTCTGAATTTTGCCATAGGTGTCTAATGAGTGTGCCTGATGTATTTCCAACCCCTTTATTGTGGCCCGGACAGCTCATTTTCGTTTAGTGCTGGCATTTGGGAAGACAAGCCCTAATCTAGCAACCTGTCAAGAGCAGTAAGTGAATGGAATTACAACTCAACTCATAGCCATAAATTCAATTCGGACTCATAGCGACCCGAGAGGACAGGGCAGAATTTCCCCCTCAGGATTTCTGGGGCTGGAATTCTTTACAGGAATAAAAGTCTCTTTTTTCTCCCTCCCAATGGCTCCAAAGGACTGACCTTGCAAGGAGATGTCCAGCGGGTGCCAGCAGGCTCCTTCATTGAAAATCTCTGCTAGTTTCTGAAGCGGGAGGGAAATTTTGAGGAGGCCGTCTGCGGCAGAGTTAACTCCCCATTAAAGCCAATGAGCTTTTCCACATCTCTCAAAAAACAAACAAAAAAACCTAAAGTGACTACTTCAGATTAATATGCTGTAGGTAGAACCAGCTCCCACTCACCAAACCAAACCAATCAACCAACCAACCAACCAACCAACCAACCAAACAAACAAACAAAAAAAACCCCAAATCCTGTTGCCTTCAAGTCAGTTCTGACTCATGCTCACCCCTTGTGGTACAGAGTACAATTGTTGCATGAGGTTGGCTAGGCTGTACCCTTTATGAAAGCAGATGACTCCTTCCTTTTGTGGTACAGCTAGGTGGTTTGAACTGATAACCTTTATATAAGCAGCCCTATCCAGCGATCTATGTCAACTAAAGTGTCAAAGCATGTAAAGACTGATCCACAACCCCCACTTCTCTCTTCCTCTTCTGTGATGACCTGGAATCCACCTTTTGATCTGGTGGCACCATATTTGTGAAGCAGCCTGAATCACTGACGGACGGTGTGCAGGACAAACACCCTGTAGAATTGCCCTTCCAGTGTCAGAATTTGCATGAACAAGAATAAACTTCTAGATTTTAAGCCACTGAGGTTCCAGGGGTAGCTTCTTTCTGCAGAACAGACTAGGCTACCCTGCCTGATCATCTCTTCACAGGGTTTTTGTGGAGAGCTACTGGAGCAGCTCGATCCAGGGGAGCTGCCAAAGCAGATACCTACACTTTATCTGGGATTGTAGGTTGTAGTACCAAAGTTTTTATTTGCCCGGGAGGCACTGAGTACATTTTTTTTCTTCTGAAAACAGGACAATATGTAAGTAAGTTTGGAGACATATGTAGCTGGAGCTGAAAGTCCTCTTACCTTGCAGTTTTCTTTGGTAGAGATAGACTTGTTCTTAATGAAACCCATGACAGTCAGTGTCACAAATGACTTCTGAGGAGAGGCCAAACAGCTAAGTCAAGGCCAGCCTACCATTCTCTTAAATGCTGTCTCATGCTCTCATCTGCTCTGACGTGTCTGCTCAGGGGCATGTGGCAGCCACTGGGCGGGCCTTACCATTGGCACTGAAAATCATTGTAGGGGATATTAGAGGATTTACATCAAAAAGACCTGACTTCCTGGCCATTGCTCGGGGGCCACAGTTCCCAAGACAATCAGTGTCAAGGGCAAAACAAAATAAAACATGACGAGGGCTCTGGGGCTGGGTTGAGCTGGATATGTAACCAAAGCCCCTTTCTACCAGAATCTTCCCAAGAGGAGATTGCTCTTTTCCATAGCTAAACAATTTTGTTTAACACACGTTCTGCTGAGGAACCTTCTGGGAAGCAGAAGAAAATAAATCTGCCTTCCTTTGAATTAAGCTGGGTTGGGTCCAAGCCCTGTGTAGTGTCTATTCTTCTCATAACATCTAAAGGAGTCTGATTTCACCATTCTTAGCTATTAAAAAAAAAGTTCCAGGCACAATAATTCAATTTAAAATTACACACCAGGAGTAGTTCATATTTAATACACTTTATACAGGTATTACAGGTACAAGGGACGTACTTGTTAACTGCCAGGTTGCTGGCTTGAACCAACCAGCTACTCCACAGGAGGTACTGTGTTTCTGTGAAGATATACAGCTTGGAAGCCCACTGGGAGAGCTCTCCTCTGGCTTGAGTCTGAAGGTGCTTGACAGCAGTAGCCTTTTGTTTTTATAGAGGTATAAAGCTTTCTTTCTTTTTTTTTTTTGGTATAAAGCTTTTTAGAACAACAAAAACAATTCCTTTTGGAAGTAAGCCAGAGCTAAAACCACAAGTTACATGCTTTACTTTTTTTCTGTCCTGCTGCTGGCAGCCACCCTTTCATCGATTGTGCACACCAGCATGGTGGTGAAGTGGTGAACTCTGCGCTCTCACTCCCCTGGCTTCACCCTCGGTCTCCTCACTCATCGTGTGGCTTCACCCAACGCACGGAGCCTCCTGCAGGCTCCTCACCCTGTGTGTGTAAAAGTGCGAAGGAGACAGACTTCCTCAGAGCTGTGCTTTAGAGAGAATCCTCCTCACATACTCAGCACTGCCTTGAATAGGGCAGCACTGCATACATGACAGCTACTTGATGATTGTTGATGGTGGTGGTGGTGTGTTTGTACGGATAAAAAAAGAGCCCTGAATGGTTATGTAACAAGTAAGGGAATAAATAGATCTTCCTTCATCCACCTTCATCTTTCATTGTTCTATCACTCTCTGATTGCAATATTAGAGGCTAAAATGGGCAGAATTCCCACCTCTGAACAAAGTTTGTGCACATGGGTGTGCATGCTTGTGTGTCCATGTGAGTGGGCCTGTACAATGTGTGTGCACGTGTGTGTGCACATGTGCACTGGAGCCTGGCAGCAGCAGGGGAGGCGCCTGTCTCTGTTCAGCAGTATCTGACGGCTGCTGCAGGGGTAATGAGAAGTGATTGATGATCTGTTCAGGGAGCTCCTGGGGTGGACTCAGGGAAGGAGCAGCAAAGAAGACATACTCATCTCCCCCGTATTTAGATGAGGTGACGGAGGTGGGTGGTAGAGGAGCAGCTACTCAGTAATGAGATAACAGGGGAAAGGCCTTGGATGAGGTGCCAGACAGCCCTGCTTTCCCAGAGAGGGTGGGGACTGGGAACGAGGCTGCATCCTGCCTAATCAGTTACAGTTGCTCTGTCACTCTGGAGAGGGAGGCAGATGAGGCAGGGAGCTTCCGGAATCTCTCATCTCCAGTCCTTCTAGGTGGATGTGGGAGCGTGTGAGGACGGCCACACTGGAGGGTCAGGGTTGATCGCCTTGCAGTGTGGAGCCCGGCCTGGACCTGCGTTGTGAAGGGTGACTAAGGAGCTCTGGGGGCAGGGTTCTGGGTGGCGGCTTTGTCTACTAAGACCCACAGCCGCGCCCTGTGTTGCAATGTTGGCATGCAATGTGCAAAGACTTGAGACAACGTGAAATGGACCATCCACTTCACTTGGAAAGACAGGAGGGCTGAAAATCAGATTGGGAGATCTGATCTCATTTGCTGCACAGTTGTGAGAGGAGATATTCCTGGCTTCTCTCATGTTGGGAACCGGACATAATCAGCCTGACAAAACCAAGGCCATATTGCCTGCCCAGCAGGGCTAAAGCCACGTCACCTCAACCTTATCTTACCCTGACACACACCAGATGGCCCACCCTTGTCTGCTCCAGCACCGGACATTCCAACTGCAGACTTGCGGCCGCCTGCCCTGTGTGCTCTACACCCCCGCCCTTCCTTTTTTTTTATCTCCCCTTTGAACTCCCTTGTTTGTCTCACCCTTTATAGAGAGGCTAGTGTAGCAATAAACTCAGACCTTGACAAGAATCTGCTTGGTCTCGCTCCTCTCTCTCGCCCGTTTCTCTTTCAGGCTGGGTCCTCCTTGGAACCCCTCGAATAACTGAGTCCCTCTGGCATGAAGGAGGTGATACGAATGCATTGATAGCCTAGTATCTGTCAGCTGGGAACCACAACATAGTGAGAGCCCTTATTAATCATTTGGAGATTAGCTGAGGGGTGGGAGAAGCCAGGCATGAGGCTTTCCAGGGCTGCTCAGCCTGCACAGGAGTCCTTTCCTGGGTTGGACAGAGGTGCTGCCATCTGAAAGCTCAGATAGAGCAGTTGGAAAATTAACTGACCTGGTACAAGATCTATTTACATATATCAAAAGATCCTGGGTAATAACATCTCATGTTTGTGCAGCATGCCACATTTGTCAAAGGGCTTTCTCATTTACTGTCTTACTTGGTCCTCAAACTAAGAGGCCTTTGGGCAGCTATTGATGTTTAATTTTGGGCGTGGTAACAGCTATGGGTATAGTACTGGGCTTGGAATCAGGCTGTGCAACCCACAGCAGGTCACTTAGCTGCTCTGGATTGGCTTTCTTCCTCTATGAAGGTCAGCGCTTGGACTAGACCATTTTCCCAGTGGCAGCTCTGCTGACATTTTGGTCAACATCATTTTTGTGGGGCTGTGTTGTTCCCTGCACCAGGATGCTAAGCGAGCATCCCTGGTCTCAGCCCACTAGATGGCAGTGGGGCTCCCTTCTTCAGAATGTCTCCAGGCATGGCAAATGTCCCCAGCAGAGCATGCTGCTGGGCTGGCGCACGGCAGGATGATGCACTCAATGAGTTGGATTTTAAGTTTTCAGGTACTTTACATGTCTGCACAGGGAGACTACATCAACAATTACCCAGCAGTCAATGGGTCATCACTGACCCTCTCTATAATTCCAACTGAGATCATGAAGCACCGACTGAGTTTCTGAGCTTAGCACCCTGCATAGCACAAGTTGTTTAGCACTCAGCTACAAACTAAAAGGTTGGCAGTTCAAACCTATCCAGAGGCCTCTTAAACAAAATCCTGGTGGTCTGCTTCAGAAGAGTTGGAGCCATGAACACCCCATGGAGTGAAGAGATATAAACATGAATGTGGATGTGACTCTAGGTATAGCTACAACCGGTAACCATGGAATCAACTACAGCATGGAATCAACTTCAACTCCTGGCCTCCTTGTGTGTCCAAGAAGAACTGTGCTCCCCAGGGTCTTGAAAGGCTGCTTGGTCTGAAGTAGATTTGCAGGCCCTTCTTTCTACGTGCCGCTGGGTGGCCTCAACCTTCCAAGCATGCTATTAAAAGCCAATCCGTCACCTGTGTGCATCACTGAAGACACACGGACACAGGGAGCAATGCTCTGGCTGGGGCACTGGAACAGCGCTGGCATGCAGTGAGTGCTGCCCAGTTAGCGAACAGGTCTTCCCTTGGTACTTTCTCAGGTCTGTGTGAAGCTTTCTAAGCATCCAGAGTTCTCGGCCTGATTCTGCTGCCAACTTGCAGTGTGACTTCGAGCTAGTCTCTTGCCCTCTCTGGGCTTGATAACAAAAGCAGGGCAGGCCAGACACAAATATCGTGTGGCTAGCAGGGGAAAGCAGTTGAGGACACAATTGCAGATGGAGAGTTCATCCTTTGGACTCATCGCCCCTCCTCCCTAACACACCCCCCCCCCCACTACACACACACACCTTTTCAACTGCACCAGATGGGTTTTAACTTTCCGGCACCAGAAAAGCAGACCTTGAGTTTTTTCCTTTATGGAATGTAGGCCACCCCTGCTTATGTGTCACATTCAGTCCTCGTTCTTCTCCCTACTCTTGTCCCTCCTCCAGTCTTCAACAAGTGACTGCAGGGTGGTTTCCCAGCAGGGCTGTGCTCAAAGATTCATAATGCTGGGTTTTCCTTTAGTTCTCCACAGTCTTGGGCTTGGAACAATCCAGGCATTACCTTATCAACTGCTCATTTTAGGTGGGAAGGACGGGGGCACTGGAAACACCGTATGGGCTCAATCCTTCTCTGCACGCATGTGAGGGGTTTCCAGGAGTTCGAATTTCAACTTAAGTGATTTATTTTTTGTTGTTTAATCGCATGCCTGTCATCTGCTGGACATTTCTTCTACAGTGTTTTGTTGTTGTTAACCCCATTTCTAAGATCAGAGATAGAAGGGTCAGGCACAATAGGCAGTTAAATTGACTCAATCTGGGGTGTGAACCTGCTTCTGTCTGGTTCCTCATAGCCCTCAGTCATTTTAATGGAGGTGTTGTGAAGGGTGTGGGTTCAGCAGCCACACACTGCCTCATCTCGCCTCCTCGTTGATAGGCTGTGTAGCCTTACATGAGTTGTTTAATCTCCTACCAAGCTTGTGAGAGCACTACTTTTGTTAGCTTCATTTTACCAAGGCTGTGAGAGGTCAGGGGAGTGAAGGCTTACAGATTGCCTGGCATATAATATGCTAATGATAGTCAAGATATATAACTAAGCATGTCTCTGTTCTAGGTTCTGTCAGTACCTGGTGTGGCCACAAAGGAGAAACCTGGTTTCCTGCTATTTTGAGCATCTAGTGTGAATGGCAGGAGATAAGTCACATGCTAATGAACCCTTGTGGTGTATTGGTTAAGCACCCTGGGGCCCGGCTATCAAAAGATATAGTGTCCAGGGTCTTAAAGACTGGAAGATAAACAAGGGGCCATCTAGCTAAGAAACAACAAAGCCCACATGGAAAAAGCACACCAGCCTACCCCAACATGATCGCTGAAGACAAAGCGGGTGCATAAGCAAATGTGGGCATGTTTTCTTGATGTGCACTCACCCTTTACATAAAACTCTCTCTTATACATACGCGTTTCTGTGGATTTGTTTCGCTAAGGCACCCAGACTAACATAAGCAGCATGGAACGCATTTAAGAAGCCTAGACAAGGGCAGGGCAGGATATTTGGAGGGACTGGATCCAGAATTAGAGAGGAAGGGGTGCTGGAGGTGAAACGGGCTGCTAGCTCCCTGTCCCAAGGAGGACAATGAGACTGCTGGCTCCCATGAAGATTTACAGTCTTGAAAACTCCATATAGGGTCACTGTGGTTGGAATCCACTGGACGGCAGTGGCCTTTTGGGATTGAAGGTGGAAGCCACCAACGACTTCCTGCCATTGAGCCAAGGAGCCTCCGGAGAGTGTGTGAACTTCTGGAATACAGCGAACAACCTCTGCACATCTGCTTTTCGTGCTGCCCAAGTCATGCATTGACATTTTTCCAAAAGTGAACCATCACAGCTGCTCTCTCAGGAAGCTGGGGGCTGAGCCCGCTGGTTCCACTCCGTCAGCATTTCTGGTCCGGGTACCTGCCCTCTGCCCCGGCACAGGCAATGGGCTTTTGGAAGCAGTGCTCCCTGGGTAGTGGGTGTGATTTGGCTCCTCTGGCCTAACATGATGAATGCTGAGAGGGGGTGGATACTAGGGGGTTAAGCTCCCTGACCTTTCCCTAGCCCAGGGGAAAACTTACTATTTAAAGTAAGTTTTAGACAGAATCTTTAGAAAGATAAATTGTTTACTTAATGTACACAATTACTCCCCAACACATCTGTTTTGTGTCTGCTCAACTCAACCTCATAGGCTATGGATGACCTTGAGCAAGTTTTTAAAGTCACAATGGGTTTCTACCAGGATTGAGAGTTCAGCTCTCTCAACTCTCCAACTGGTTATTAGCACCATAGTCTCATTTCTATTTATGGATTTACTTTGTTTGAGGGAAAAAAGACTCCCAATTCAACTATATTTTATTAGGAACTCCTTTGCTATGTTTTACACAAGAAAAAGGCACAAACCGCTGTTCTGGATGAAGGAGGGCATCCGCATGAGGCCCCAATGGTGTCGGAAGGACCCACAGCCACAGTTACTTAAATAAAATGACACCCATTCTGTCCTGCTGACTCTGACTCATAGTGACTCTGTGTAGGGATCCTGAAGTTGCTACCTTTACAGGAAGCAATAACCTCATCTTTCTCCTGTGGAATGACTAGTGGCTTTGAACCAGCGACCTTGCTGTTAATAGTCCAACACTATCCAGCATCACCACCTGAGCTCCTGAAAGCTTAAATGAGACATGGAAAACAAACACCTTTGTCACAAAACTGTCCCTGAAGACGGATCAATTCATGGAGTTGCGGGAGGGCCTGTGAGAGCATGAGCGGGACCTTCATTGGGATGTGCACACGACCGTATATCGCTGAGTCTGGCCCGGGGAGTGGACGCAAGCACACTGCCTGATGGACAAGCTTTCTACTGCCAGTCAGCAGTAGGAAAGAACTCAATGGTGGCTGAATGTGTGGCCCCTCAAAATGGATTCAGGGTCTCCACATAGACTCTCACTGTGAGCCACAGCCTATTGCTCAAAATTTAAGCTCAAATATGACTTAAATGCCTAACATTCTGTTTCCTTAAACTAGAGTACTGCCAGGATCAACTAGAGGCCTGGATGACCTATCAGGTCTGAACAACGATCTCAAATCACTTCACATGATCCATTCCACCAGTCATGTCACCAGTCACGCCTCCTCACTTACCCATTCCAGAGACTGTGCCTGTATAACCTATCGACTAACACATTCCCACATGTCGTGCTTATGAAACCAACCATCATGCTGGAATAAGGACCAATCACGATGTAAGGGGCAGGGTCAATGGGAAAGCAAGATAGGGGCTGAGGGGAGCCAAGAGGGTCCCGTCACTCAATCCCTAAACCTGATCTAATGTCACTAGACTGGGGTCTTCCTCACATCTCAAGGGCACCCGATTCATGATTGAAGTGAATTGTGTTTATTCAATCTTTGTTCTGCTTACCGTCCTGCTATGCTGCCTCCTCTTCTTGCTTTATGTTGTGGTGACAAATGGCTTGAGAGGGATTTGACATAGGGAGAAAGCCCACCCACATCAACTGTCACCAGAAGCAGACACTAAGTTCATTTCTCTCACCTCACAGAACTATGCACACCAGACACTGGTAGAGCTGCCCGGAAGGGGAACCCTTAGTGCAGTGGTTCTCACCCTGTGGGTTGCGACCCCTTTGGGAGTCATATGACCCTTTCACAGGGCTCGTCCAATTCATAACTGTAGCAAAATTACAGTGATGAAGTAGCAAGAAAATCATTTAATGGTCGGGGGGTCACCACAACAAAAGGACCTGTATTAGGAAGGTTGAGAACCACTGCCTGAGTGTGCTTAGGACTTTGCTGCCCTCAGGGTCACCAGACATTCCTGAAGGCAGAGTCACTGCAGGAAGCCCTTCTGGGAAATGCCCTGAAGCCAGGTCTCAACCAACTCCATCCACCCTCACCCTCCTAGATCCTAATCATAGGCTGCATGGAAATGCTCCCTGCCACTTCAAAGACTGTAAGTCCATGGGAGCAGAAAGCCTTCTCTTTCTCCCTTGGAGTGGTGGCTGGTGAGTTCAAACTGCTCACCTTCTGGGTAACATAACCCACAGACCAGCTCCCCCTGAGCTCAGTTTGGTTTGCCACACAGCACACATTGTTGGGAACCTTCTGAAGTAGCTGTGCCATGTGCAGGTTGGGGGATTTCGCACAAGATGCAGAATTCCACCCTCTCTTGGAAAAAATAATTTTTGCAATAGCCTTGTATTCTCTTCTGGATCTGAGTAGCAGCTACTCTCATGCAGTGCTAGCACATACATGCTAGGTCTTACGCCGAGTCTGCTCCATGCTTTCCTGTGTCCTATGTGGCGCTGTAGGCACCCAAGGCATGGACTCTGCAGCCTGGGTTCAAATCTCTCCTTTCCACTTCCTCACTGTGTGGTCATAGGCTCATGACTTTATCATCCTGTGCCACTGATTTTTCATCTGTAAAATGAGGCAAGAATAGAGTCCACACATAGGCTTGTTAAGTGAAATAATTGAATTATTATATACAAAAAGCTTAGAACATTGCTCGGCATCTTGCAAATACTGTTAGGTAGCTTAGCATAGGGACTGGGTCATCCATTGCATATGCTCAGGTTCAAACTTCCGGCCAGGAAGGGGTGGTACACCTAGGTGGGTGTTACACCTGGATTGGCCCATCTGGGCCAGGTGAATTCAATCCAGCCAATGGGGTTGACCAGGACCATCAACCATGCCTCCCTATGGAGGAATTGAAAAGGCAGGATCTTGACCTCTCCGATGTCTCCCTTCACCCACTTATCTGTTGTCCGTCCCCCAGGGAGGGAGGAGGTCACATGTAGATACTTGTAATCGGTTTCCTCTTTCCAATCCACCCTCCCTCTACCCTCCCACTATCACCACTCACAAATTATCAAGGTTTCTTGAGGGATGGGGGAGCGGGGAGGAAGGGGTAAAAATGAGGACTTGATTGATGCCAGGGGCTTAAGTGGAGGCAAATGTTTTGAGAATAATGAGGGCAGTGAGTGTACAATGTGCTTTACACAATTGATGTATGTATGGATTGTGATAAGAATTGTATGAGCCCCTAATAAAACGATTTAAAAAAAAAAAGGCAGGATCCTGGAGCCCACGTAGTGACTTTCTCTCCAGCAGCTTCTAGGCAAGCTGTGCAGGGGTGAGGGGCCCTGAGGTGCCTGTGTAAACCTGAAACTTCTTCTCTCAAAAAACTCCCTTGGATCACAATCCAAGCTGCGGAGTGAATTCTTTCTCACGCGAAGCCAAGGACTGAGGTATATTTCTCCCACGAGAGATCTAACAATAGTATCTCTTATTATATCATTAGGAGCCCTGGTGGTGTAGTGGACTATGCATTAACCTGCTAATCGCAAGGTCAGGGGTTTGAACTGACTAGCCCGTCCGTGGGAGAAATATGAGGTTGTCTATTTCTGTAAGGCAATGGTTCTCAACCTTATGAATGCCGCCACCCTTTAATACAGTTCATGTTGTGGTCACCTGCAACCATAAAATTACTTTCATTGCTACTTTATAACTGTAATTTTGCTATCGTTATGAATTGGATGACCCCTGTTAAAGGGTTATTTGATCCCCAAAGGGGTCGCGACCCACAGGTTGCGACCCCTGCTGTAAGGATTTAAAGTCTCAAAACCCCAAAGGGGCAGATCTTTGTCCTATTGGGAGTCAATAAAATGGTAGTTAGGTTTTTTTCTGCATCAGTATCAGATTCTGGTGGCAATCTCAGTCATCCTGCATTGTGGTCTGGTTTGAACTCCGGAAATGACTGCCCTGGTTTGAGGTGAGGGCCACGGTGCTTCAGTGGTAGACCTCTCATCGACTTTCACCGGGAAGACCCGGGTTTGATTTGCAGCCAATGTGCCCCAGACTGTCAGTGAAGGTTTGTGTGTTGCTATGACACTGAGCAGGCTTCAGTGGTGTTTCCAGACTGAAACAGAATAATGAAGAAAGACCTGATCATCCCCATCCACACATTGACCTATGGCCCACCACTGTTGGCTTCCTCTCCCAGTCCTGGTGGTAGCACAGATAGGCACAGTTTGCTCCACTGCCCATGAGGTGCCCATGAGAGGCTGACGCGACAACCACAGTCAAGATCAACAGCTTAAACTCCATTCTGGGTCTATGGAAACAAGAACAACCTTCTGAATTGAGGTCGCATTGCTATTTGGGACTGGGAGGATGCCTTTGTGATATGGATTGCACTCTGGATCCAAAGGGGGACTTTTAAACACAGCCACATAGCAGCTCCGGAAATTGCCATAGTGAGAAGGCAGGTTTAAAAAAAAAAAAAAAAAGCTTTTACTGGCTTGCTCAAAGGAGGCTGCGGGTAGATTGGGGGGTGGAAAACTCCTCTGGAAATGGAAAATTTTTTTATCCTTACATATGCATCATTTCTTCTGGTCCTGAAAGAAAACACAAAGCAGACGAGAGGAGGAAACGGAGACTGGCAGTCATCTTGTTGGTATTCCCACAGCACCCCCTCCTTAAGCGCTTGCTGCCATCTCATCCAACTCCACTCAGTGTATTTTCACCCGGCAATGATGCAGAAATGTCTGCGTACTCCAGTTTTATTGTAGTCGGGCAGCGTTTATGGCTTTGACGTTCAACTGAGCATGGCAGGACGTCTAGAAGCAATTATAACCAGCACCTGCTCTGTCTGTGCGGTGGGCAGGCAGTGACGGATTCCCAGCCTCCGGAACACTAGTGTTCCCTCCCAGCTCAGGATAATGACGGTGACACTCGGCCCCCTTGTTGTCTGGGGAGCTCAAGGAGCTCTCCTCTGAAACCTCAACTTATGGGCATTTCTTTGAGTGAAGACATCAAATTAGTGACTGGAAAGGAAGGCGTAGGAGATGATTATTGGCCACAAGACAAGCCTCAACCGCCTCCAGAGAGCATGTCTCCTAAGTGCAAAGTGTGGAGAGGGAGGAAACAATTGATCACAAATGGAATAGACTCTGAGTCTCACCACACAATGTGTGTGTGTGGTCACTGAGGCGGCAACATTATGACTGGGGGACGGATACGGTTTGTGCAGCCGTGATTGCCATCCAGAATGTGGCATGCTATTGTGAAAAATGATTTTTTATTCTGAGCAAATCTCTGCTTCCACTTGCTTTAATGCTTCGCCGGAGAGCAGGGGACTCTGGGAGGGGTGGGGGGCGCACAGGGCTGGGCTGACCTCAGGAACTCATGTGTAAAGGGCTTTTTCTCACTTGGAAGCAGGCTGTTCTTTCTGGTAAAGCTTGTTTGTGAACCTTGCCACATCTGCATCCGAAGAGGGAACTGAAGGTGACAAATGCCACGAGGAGCCCCGGGCACATCTTGTTTCATTTGAATCCCAGTTTTACCTTTCCTCCTTTCTGGGTTCTGAAGCATCAGATGGGTGCCAAACGCTTCCACGGACAACTAAAGCTGAACAAGGTGGAGGCAGATGAAGAGCAACGGGAGGTTGGTGTTTGGGAGACTGAATACTTGAGCTTCCTAGGCCAGTCCAGTTGGTGGTTAGAGCCCTGTTTCAGATTCCACTGTAATCTCCTAGTGTCCAAGGACCAAGTGGCTCCTAAGTCCAGAATTTCTGTTACATGTGTCACCAAGGAGGAGTTGGGCTAAAATGCATTGAAGAATAAAGCAGGAGCTTGGCTTATGAATCCACTCTCTGATTCTGAAATTTCAAAGGCTCCGTGCACAGACATTTCAACACTGAAAGCACAGCAGGGAAAACCAAAGACTTGGGCTTCCTCCTTGTCCCTCTTTTTGGGCTTTTACGGTTTTCCAAGGCGCCTCCCTGAGCCGAGTGTTGTATAGGTCAGGTTTAAAGATGTCCTAGTTCCGAGGGACTTGCTGTTCTGCTTTCTTTTTCAGGGAGACCTGGTTTCTTGTCTTGTGGCCAAACACAGAGCACAGATGTCTGTGGGCCTCCTCCCTTTCCCCTGACCTTTGCTCTCTTCTCTGGATACACTACTGACCTGTTCTCCCTTACAAGATCTGAACTGCTCACAAACTTCGATGAATTCTCATCCTAGCAAGAAGCATCTGAGCATCTTATTAGAGCCTGTATGAGTTCTGTTCTGGATGCCTATTTGTGCAAATTCAGGGTCTGGCATGGAAACATTCCATGTCCACAGACCTGCACAGATAATATAAACTCCAACAGTAGTTTAAGGTTTAAGGTGGTAACAGGGAACGCTGGGGCCTGTGGCTCCTGGTGAACCTCACAGGCTGTCTAAAGGGGCTACTTCCATCTCAATGTAACCATACAGGAATGTAGACCTGTTAGGTAGCAAGACAAGGGGTTGTTCCTCTCCATGCTTAGGGGGCCCCCTACAGGAGGTTGGAAGCCAATGCAGGCTAAAGGGCATGCACCAATTCAAGGCCAAGCCAGGAGAGCTTAATTGACGCCTCACAGCTGAAAGCCCTTAAAAGGCTGGAACCTTCCCTTCAGCTGCTTCTCTGCCTTCCACTCAGCAGGGCTGGGTGTGCAGTGTCATGAGGGTGCCCGTGTTCAGTTTACTCTAACACCGGAACCTTCTTCTCTCCTGTATATAAACCCACTCGGATCACCAACCAGGCTTTGGTGTGAATTTCTTTCTAGTGTGTAGCCAAGGACCGAGACATTTCCCACCCGAGAAACCTACAGACCCAGACTTACAATAAACCCATATGTGTGTGTGTGTGTGTGTGTGTGATACACACACACACACACACACACACACACACATATGGCAAGAGGTGAACAGGTCTAGCCAGCAATGGTGAAGAGGGCCCTGGGCTTGAGATTGAGAATGATTCTGAAGTAGAATCCATAACCCTTAGAAATGTATTGGCCTGCTATACCAATCCAATTACCCTCAACCTTCTTCAAAGAATTGGAAAAACTGACCACCAACTTCATATGGAGAGGGAAGAAACCCAGAATTAGCAGAGAACTCCTCAAGAAGAAGGACACAATTGGAGGACTCGCCCTACCTGATTTCAATGCCTACTACACAGCTACAGTGGTCAAAACAGCATGGTACTGGCACAATGATAGACACTCAGACCAGTGGAAAAGAATAGAAAGCCCAGGAGTAAAATCATCAGCATATAGACAACTGATCTTCGACAAGGGTCCCAAAAATGTCAAGTGGGAAGCAGATGCCCTCTTTAATAAGTGGTGCTGGAAACAATGGATATCCACATGTAGAAAGTTGAAATAAGACGTCTACCTCACCCCATGCACAAGAATACACTCAAGGTGGATCACAGATCTAGAAGTCAAACCCCAAACCATCAGGACCATTAAGGAGGGAATCGGGACTAATCTCAGAGTACTGGCCCAGGGAGCACATAGGCTCACTGCAACAGGGAAGGGGACACACACAGGTGAATTGGAAATCGACAAATGGGATCTAATAAGAATAAAATGCATGTGCACCTCGAAAGACTTTGCCAAGAGGGTGACAAGGCAACCCACAGACTGGGAGAAGATTTTTAGTAATGACACATCAGACAAAGGGCTCATTACTAAAATCTACAACACCATCGTGACCTGCAAAAAGAGGAAAACAGTTAACCCCCTAAGGAAGTGGGCAAAAGAAATGAGAAGAACTTTCACTAGAGAGGAGATCAATATGGCCAATAAACATATGAGAAAGTGCTCGAAGTCCCTTGCCATAGGAGAAATGCAAATCAAAACAACCATGAGATACCACCTAACACCCCTGAGGCTAGCCCAGATCAGTAAATCAGAGAGCAACAAGTGTTGGAGGGGCTGTGGTGAAGTAGGAACCCTCCTCCACTGCTGGTGGTCGTGTACATTTGTACAGCCACTGTGGAAAGCAATCTGGCGATACCTAAAGAAAATGGAAATTGATCTACCTCATGACCCAGCCATCCCTCTACTGGGCATATACCCGGTTGAAGCAGCAAATAAAACACGACCAGTCATATGCGCTCCAATGTTTATTGCGGCACAATTCACAATGGCAAAGGCTTTGAAACAGCCTAAGTTTCCATCGACAGACGAGTGGATTAGCAAACTTTGGCACATACACACAATGGAGTATTATGCAGCACTGAAAAGCACCGATGAGCACATGAAACACGTTATTTCATGGGAAGAGCTGGAAGGAATTATGTTAAGCGAGGTAAGCCAGACCCAAAGGGACAGGTACAACATGAGTCCCCTGAGGTAAGTACAATCAGCATGACAGAAATAGAAGAATAAACATCCATCCCACAATAAACGGGAGGAAGCATAGATAGTTGGAGGGAGGACAGGCCACACCTAGGGAGGTACATAAGAGCCCAGCATAAAGAAGGGGTAGTGGGGTAGGGAGAGGGAGAACCGGGAGGGGGAGAATCCGAATGGATGGTATGGGGGGGGGCAGGGTACTAACCCACCCGGGGGAGAGTATCGGTTATGTCCCCACAGATTTGGAACATGCATACGGACCCCAACACGACACACCAAACAAGGAGGACAACGCAAAGTACAGAGGTCTACACAAAGAGGCTGGACGACAAGCCGGCCCAAACCAGAATTAGGCCGACCCCCACACTCGAAGGGAATACCACAGAAAACAAAAATAGATTGTCTGGAGTGGGAAAGGAACTGACCCACCACACCACATCCAGAAGGAAGCTGAAACAAAAGAAGGAGAAAGGACATAGTGGAGTACACCTGGGTCCACCAAGCCCAAAGTCGATAGACCAGCTAGAAGAGCCCATCATACAGAGAGGACCATTCAGCTGACCACACTACGAGATATGACATCCTGCACCAACACATGGCCCTACACGGGACAGCACCTGAGACACAATGGGGGATGGGCAACTGAGCTGACCCTGCCACACTGAGGCAAACACTGGGGACATGCAATGGAGCAGCGGAGGAAGCAGAGCAAAGGGAGCCCGAGGGAGTAGAAAGGATGGTCTTCTGGGCCAGGACGTGGCGCCTCACAAGCTACACCTAGAAAACACTCCTAAAGGCCAATGAAAGGACCTTGAACTACTAGCAATTTTTTCTTTTAATATTTGCTATCTTTTTGTTTAGTCTTTTAAAATTTGTTTTGTTTTTTTACCCAGTAAATTTTGTATGTTAGTGGCTTTTCTGCTTATCAGCGTGTCGATGTTGCTTCTGTCAAAGCCATGTTCTTATGGGCCACTTGGGCGCAGTCAAAGTCATATCCATTTGTATGCACGTATTACTATGTCAGCAGGTCCACCTAGACAAGATAGGCTGGACAAATAATGAGAGAAGAAAACAACAGGACCAACGGTCCTGGAGGGACATGAGAGCGTGGGAGGTAGGGGAAGGGAGGAGGTGTCGCCCAACACAGGGACAAGGGAACAGCGAATGGTTCAAAACCAGAGGAGGGAGGGGAGGGGAGGACTGGAAGGGAGTGACCAAGAGCAAGGTAACTGAGAGGAACTACTGAATCCAGAATGAAGGCTAAACATGGTAATGGGTCGGGAGGAAAGCGAAAGGAAATAGAGGAAAGGAGTAGGAGGCAAAGTGCATACAGAGAAGCCTAAATACAGACATGTACATATGTAAACATATTTATGATTATGGGGGCAATAGATTTATATGCATATATTTATAGGTTCAGTAGTAGGGTAGCAGATGGACATTGGGCCTCCTCATGCATAATCCCCCAATACAATAGCACCTCGCCCTGCTAAGCAGCCATTGCAGGATACCCATCTTCCCGACATGATCACTGAAGACAGCCGTGTGTGTAAGCAAATGTGGTGAAGAAAGCTGATGGTGCCCGGCTTATCAAAAAAAAAATATAGCGTCTGGGGTCTTAAAGGCTTGAAGGCAAATAAGCGGCCATCTAGCTCAGAAGCAACAAAGCCCACAGAGAAGAAGCACACGGCCTAAGCGAATACAAAGTGTTGAATGGACCATGTAGCAGATACAAAGGAACAAAAACAATCATTGTGTGATCACCTCCCTCACATAATGGCTGAAGACGAAAGTGTGCATAAGCAAGTGTGGTGAAGAAGGCGGATGGTGCCCGGCTACTGAGAGATATAGCGTCTGGGGACTTAAAGGCTTGAATGCAAACAAGCGGCCATCTAGCCCAGAAGCAACCGAGCCCACACGGAAGCAGCACACCAACATAGGTGATCATGAAGGACAGAGGAGACCAGGTCTCCAACATCAAAGGTGGGGTGGTGGTGAGAATCACATCACCGTGAAAGAGGGGGAGTGCATGATGGGGACCCAACGCCCACCTGTAGACAGCTGGACACCCCTTCCAGAGGGGTAGTGAGGAGGAGATGGGCCACTCAGGGTTCAGTGTAGCAACAATGAAACTCAAAATCTTCCTCTAGTTCCTGAACGCTTCCTCCCCTCCCAATCATCATGACCCCAATCCTACCTTGCCTTGCGGACCTGGTTATACCAGAGGATGTACAGCGGTGCAGTGGGGATCTGGAGGCACAGGGAATCTAGGACAGACGAACCCCTCAACACCAGCTGTGGGAGTGGCGACACCAGGAGGGAAGGGCATGTAGAAAGGGAGAACCGATCTCAGAGATCTATGTGTTACCTCCTCTCTGGGAGATTGGCAAGGGGGAGGCGGGTGAGGGGAGACGCCGGGGAGTGTAAGATAAGATATAATAATTATTTATAAATTATCAAGGGACCAGGGGTGGGATCGGGGAGGGAGGGGGATGGGGGGAAAAAAAGGGAAACCGAGCTGATTCCAGGAACCCAAGTGGAAGGTGAATTATGAGAGTGATGAGTGCAACGAATGTATAAGGGTGCTTTGCTCAATTGATGTATGTACAGATTGTGATAAGAGCCTTATGAGCCCCAATAAAACGATTAAAATAAATAAATAAAGAATGAAAGAAAAAAAAAAAAAGAAATGTATTGGCCTTAGGGGAGGGGCAAAGAGGGCTGGATTGAGAAAGTCTGTGGCATCCAGTTCTGACTTGACTTTTGGATCCAGAATCTTTCAGGAGTCATGGCCTTGCCCTCCAGCCAGAACTTCCAATAACCGTCTTCTCAGAGCCTTGTTAAATTCTCATAATACGTTACACCTGCCATCCTGTGAGCAGCTACCAAACCCAGGCACTTTTTTCTTTCTTTTTTTTTTTTTAAACAGGAACAATAAAGTTTATTGAACCGTAGCTTAGTACAGGCGCTGGGGTTTCCCCACGGTGCTCTTAATGTACAAAGCACGGATATTCTGCCAATTCTTCTTCAGCAGCGAAACCAAAAAGTTGACAGCCAAGTGGATGTTGTACACGAGTTCATCATCTGTCATCTTCACATGGCCAACTGCCACTGCCAGACACAGCACCTTCTTCATCTGGAACTTGACGGTGGACTTCACCTCGTCGACCTTGGCCACCATGTTCTCATTGTGGGTCAGCAGGGAAGGGGATTTCCCGGCCTTGTTCAGGCCCGGGCCCAGAATTCGAGGAATCTGCTTGATCAGGGTCTCTGAGGCCAAAAAGGCATCATACTTCTTGGCCAGCTTTTTGACCAACTTCTTATTCTTGTTGAGCTTCTTGAGCGCCTCGATGTCCATGTGAGGGATCTCCACGGCCTTCGCTTGTCGCAGTGCTGCTGGTCCCCAAGGACACACACTGAGAACTTGGGGCGCGGGGTGGACTTAAGCCTGACGGTGCCAGAGAAGCGTTTGTCCTTCTGAGGGTCGTAGTTCTTCAGGCTGCTCTGCAGCTCCACCGTCTCCAAAAACTTCCGGCACTTGCGCTGGTTCCTGTGCAGGACTTCCCGCACCGCCTCGTAGAGGGTGTCGCGAGAGACTTTGGTACTCATGGTTCCTAGCGCTGCGGCAACCGGAAAAGAGACCCAGGCACCTTTTTCAAAGACAAGCTCGCTCTCTTTGAATTCCTGACCTCGCCGACCGTGTGAAACAAGGACCATTCCAGAATTACATAGAAGCAAGCATGGAAGCAAGGGCATCCACCACCCCGAATGCGTAGGGGTCATGAACCAAGTGCTTTCTGTAGAACAGCCCCAGAAGGCAGACCTTTGGCTGGAAAACCTGTTAGGGAGCTAGCATAGGGACTGGCAGGCCCATTACACAAGCTCAGAGGTCTGAGCTACGGGCTCATGAAGTAGAGGCTCACGGCATGCTCAGAAGTTCAGGTTTCCAGCCAGCAGGGGGAGCTACGCCTGGGTGGGCACTGTACCTGCATTGGCTCACCTAGGCCAGGTGAATTCAATTCAACAATACAGCCAATGAGGTCGAACTACGTCATCGACCACGCCTCCCTAACCGCTCATAAAACTCAAGAGGATCCCAAACCAGGCCTCGGCGTGAGCTGTTTCTGGGTGGAGCCGTGGACCGAGGCACACCTGCCCCAGGTGAGGTCCAACAGAAGCGGTGCTGTGTGACTGGAAGCTATGAGGTAAGCCGGCCCCAGGAGTGGGCCTTCCCATGCTGGTCTCACGGGTTGTGGGCCCCTCTGGGCTCCTTTCACCTCACCACCCTTGGGAGAATTGTTGGGTTGAGTTCACCTGGCCTAGGTGAGCCAATCCAAGTGGCGCCCCACCCAATACGGTGGAGGCCCCTGGGGACGCTTGTAGCGTATTGCCGCAGCCCCAGCCTTTTGTGTCGGTCTTTGCGCCATTTCTTGCTGGTGTCAGTCTTTGCGCCGTTTCCTGCTGGTGTCGGTCTTTGCGCCGTTTCTTGCTGGTGTTGGTCTTTGCGCCGTTTCTTGCTGGTGTCGGTCTTTGCGCCGTTTCTTGCTGGTGTCGGACTTTGGGCCGTTTCTTGCTGGTGTCGGTCTTTGCGCCGTTTCTTGCTGGTGTCGGTCTTTGCGCCGTTCCTTGCTGGTGTCTGTCTTTGCGCCGTTTCTTGCTGGTGTCGGTCTTTGCGCCGTTTCTTGCTGGTGTCGGTCTTTGCGCCGTTCCTTGCTGGTGTGCGGGACTTGATGTGCCTCTCTGTGCCTGCCTTCCCGGGCTGCATTTGGGAGGGGGCTGGGACGCTGCTGCCTGGAGGCTGGGAGGATTTTGACTCCCAAAACCTTCTCGAGGCTCAGTGTAAAAGTTTATTTGGACTCGAAAACAGAATCAAAGACCCAATTAATTAAGTTTTAGAAGCAGGCTTTATTGCGAACTTGTGGCGGGTTCAGCAACACAGGGTATTGAGCTATTGAAGCCACACCAGGGAAAAAATCCTGGCGGCGTTTTTATGCCCACTGCTGGCAGGCACAGCTGGGGAGAATCATAGCTTGGGGGGGGGGGTTGGATCTGCGCACACAGGTGCTTCCGAAGGGAGAAGGTCGTTAATCTTACCTATATATGTCAGGGACGCATGGAGTGACCATATCTTCAGAAAACCTTCTGGCTTTGGGAGGAGCTGGTTCCAGGAATTTGGGGTTGAGCAGAGGAGGGGAGGTCAGTTAGGGGTCACTCTTGAGAGCTAAAATGGAGTCTGTTGTGCCAAGACAGGACGTTTTAGACTGACCCTATAGGGAAAAGGGACAACATTAGTCCATTTCTGTAACTGCTTCCTGTGGGTAGTGGGCGAAGAGCAAGGGGAGGGGCTTTTCCAGGCAGAGTACTGGGAGTTGCGGCCTGGCACAGGGTGGAGAGGTTGTTGTTGCTGGTGGACTGCTATACGGGTGATTTCGCGGAGTCGACTTTGCAGGAGCTGAATGAGACAAGGAGCAATTAAGAGCAAAATTACTACTAAAGTTATGGGTTCTAGTATGGGGGCTAGGAAGGAGTACAGAGAAGAGTTCCACCAGGAAGAGGATCCGTCTGTTCTGAATCTGTTGTTTTGCAGCTCACGGTTTAGCTTGTTGAGGGTCTGGACTCTAGTTTCCACAATTCCCAGCTTATTGATGTAATAACGGCATTCCTCCTGGAGGAATAAGCAGGTTCCTCCTTTTTCAGCAGTGATGAGGTCTAAAGTGCAACGGCTCTGCAAGGCAACTTGGGCAACAGAGGTTGTTTGTTTCTGCAGGGAGGCTAGAGATTTGGCAGAGGCATCGACTGCCAGCTGGAAGCATGTGGATAATTTGTCTGCTGTGGTGATAGAGGGTCTAAGGGTCCCGCCGCTGAGTCCTACTGCACCTGCTGCTGAGGCTAAGGAGATTCTCACTGCTATCGGAAGAAAAACTGCTCTTTTAGTTTGGCGACTGTATACCTGGATGTATTTGTCCTGGACCTCAGCCGGAGTGTATGTAGTGAGCTGCGGAACCAGAGTGACGGGCAGGCACAAAAGGGTAAGGTAGAACTGATGTTTAAATGCTTAGTGTATAGTTGCACCAAAAGAAAATTTTTTTCTGGCGCTGTTAGTGGTTTGGAGGGGATTTGGGTGACATTACATGTCTGTGTCGATGGATTGGAGTAGCAAAAGGGCACTTGAGTGTTTTCTGGTTGGATGTACAGAGGAATATTGGGGATGGTTATGGGTTTTGTGGTCTTTACGTTGGATGAAAATGACAGGGCAGGACCTGGTACTGCTACCAGAGGAGGGCGTTCTAGGGCTGCACACATGCAGCAGGTGGAGAGGTTGCCTAGTCCAGCAAAGTGGCGATGGCCAGTCCCTGCTGTAGCAGGGTAAGCTGGGAGAAGGGAGACTCAGAAGGTTTAGAAATTTGCTTAGTGAGTTGAAGGTCTTGGATCTGAATATTACAGTGGATGGTGGATTGGACCTGGAGTAGCGACCTCCATACATAGAGTTTGGCATCTGGAAATTTCTCTCGGCGAGTGGCGTACCACGCTCCTGGAACCAGAGGTGTCCAGCGGCTATCCCAGGGGTCTGGGATTGTGAGAGTGTATTTAGATTGATGGTAGTAGAATCATCCCTGGGGACAAAGGGAAAGGTAAAGTATCTGGCAGGAAGACCAAGGACGCCCTACATTTTTCTGTATTCACCTTTTTGCACATTGGGTAGTTGCCTTCTGGTTATACAGGTAGCAAATGATGGGATCAGCTTTTCCTTGATGCCGCTTAAAGTCAGTGAAATTTAAGTATATGGGTGTTCTGCACCCTGTGGGTGGGCAGTCAGCGGTGGCCAGCAAATAATCATAACGCTTAGTGCGGGCGTAATTGGTATAGTTTTCAGTCAAGTAAAATCGCCAGCAAAAGGGGAAATTATATTAGGTTTAGCTGGCTGGCTTGGTGAGGCGAGTGAGGTGGAGAGACATAGGACCAGTAGACTGAGCCAGACCACTGGGAGCCATGGTCAGAGTTCACTGCTGCCTTGACTCGGGACAAATGTACCCAGGAATCTATTCCAAGACCCTTGACTGCCAAGGGAGTGGTGAGCACTACGGTGTAAGGGCCTTCCCACCGGGGTGCTAAGGGTCTGGGTGCTAGGGATTTAATTAACACAGCATTTCCAGGATGCACTGGTTTTTGGTGATCAGCAGAGGTCGGAGATGGTTCAGGGATGGGGGAGTTTTCGTGTTGTCTAAGAAGGTTGCGGAGCAAGGACAAGTATGGAAGGTACGAAGCTAGTGGAGGGCAATCAGTTGCAGGAAGAGGCGAGAAAAGAAAAGGTTGTCCGTAGAGTATTTCGATCATGGCTGGGGAGGATCTGCACACATAGGTGCTTCAGAGGGGTCGTTAATCTTATCTATATGTGAGGGAGGGTTGGAGTGACCATATATTCAGAAAACATTCTGGCTTTGGGACGAGCTGGTTCCAGGAGTTTGGGGTAGAGCAGGGGAGGGGAGGTCAGGTCGGTTAGGGGTCAGTCTTGAGAGCTAAGATGGAGGTGCAGGCCTCTAAATGGAGTCTGTTGCACCAAGACTGGGACACAGTGGTGTGCTGCGGCTCCGCCAAGCAAGATGGCTGGGAGCGCCCACATCTACCCTGTTGGTTTGGGCAGGTCTCTGGCTGGGTGGTTGGCTCCAGGCTGGCTTTCGGCTAGGCCACAATCTGCGGCTTCCATTTTCCCAGCCACATGACTCCACTCCCAGGCAGAATGGCGCCACCTGTGTCTGTTGTAGCTACTGTCTCTTCCCAGAAAGAAAGTCACCCAGACCGCGGGCAAGTTCAACAGAACAAGTTTTATTTTCTGCGCAGAGACTGTCAGCTCTCTTGAGAGGAGACTGAGTGGCCCCCAGTCTAATTTTCCAAAGGTTTTTATACTTTTGCAATGTGCAGGTGTGCAAGCAGGTAGAGTAGAGAAGCAGGGTGTTGCAGTTAGCCATTCTTAGTTGAACATTACATGCTCTGGTCTTTCCTTCTGTACGTTCCCTTGGGCTATGTCTGCACAGCCTACCTCCCCAATATCAGCTAGTTCACTGACAGTTCATAGCTAGTTTATTTACTGTTCATAATGGCTTCTATCAGCTCAAAATGACTTCTCTTGTCAAGGCTGTTTAAGCTTTGCCCAGAGCTGCTACATTCCCTCCTCTTCTTAGCCGAGTTCAAATCATTGAATCTGCGGTAGCCAGCCCAGTGTATGGTGGGCTCAGCACTAAGAGTTTTATGGTTTGTACTTTCTGTGTGAGGACTGCCACTAGCTTATTGGTTATTATTGGTCCAAACGTGAGGTTTAGCAGGAGGAGGATTAGGGGTCCGGCTAGGGGCGTTACTAGGGTGGTTCGCCAGGTTGCCCAATTAAGTAGCTTTTCAAACCAATTGGTTTCTTCATTTCTTTTCTTGACTCTTTCCTCTAATCTTTTCCTAACCAGGGCTAAACTATCTTTAATGATTCCTGAATGGTTTGCATAAAACAAGTTTCTCCTAATGCCATGCACAACACTCCTTGTTTCAAAAGGAGCAAGTCAAGCCCTCGGCGGTTTGGCAACACACTTCTACAAGGGAGTGTAAGGATCTTTCTAAATGGGAAACATGGTATTTTTATCCCTGTATATCTAAAGCAATTTGCTGACAAAGAGTCTGATAGTTTAAGTTTCCTTGTATTAAAGCAACTGACCCGACTGCAGCTAATCCCATAATCCCAAGCACCGTTAACAGTGGGACTGACATTGGGGCTCTTTTAGCTCATCCAGAAATTCCAAAGTTATCCCTACCTCCTTCACCAGAACACAGGTACACTTGAGGAATAACATGCACTAGGACACAAATACCCCGGTCTGCTGCTAATACTGGGGAAAGGAGACAGGGTGCTAGTCCTGTGGAACAAGTAAAGCAAGTACCCGTTGTGGCAGATAACAAATAAGGATCACCATTTGGTTCAATAGGAACAGCTTGAAGGCAAAAATCTTGATATTTTGATATATTAAAGGGATAATTAGATGAATAAAAACAGTCTTCGCCCTTGGTAATCTTTTAAAGTGAGCTAGAGTTGAGTCCACTCTAACCTCACCTACAGACTGCTGCTTCGTGTAATCCTTCTTACTAACATTTCTAATTGGATTACGCTCTGCACCAATAGTGCTATTTGTAGCTGTGCCTACCGAGTAAGGGGGAGCAGGGTTCAGACAAAGCCAACAATCAGTTGCGAGGTTAGGATTTGAGTTCATAAATTGGAATACAGCATCCAGAGTATCAAACACAGAACCTTGAGGTGGCTCCTGAATGGGAAGGGCCCTTTGAGTTGGGCTGGCAGTGAACGGGAAAGTTACTGAAGAGTCTGGAGGGTGCGGCAAAGGAATCTTAATGATACCCAGCTGTGGCTCTTCAGGATTTATCACCAGGTTTGGGCCTATTTATGGACAGGAAGTTGCCATATTTTACTTTGCTGCATAGTAAAGGTTGTCCCGGGATCTCTATCATTTACATAATACTGAATTCCCCATGTGTTCCCAGTGAACCCAATAACGCTTGAATCCAGTTCTTATTGGGTTACATTTGGAAACCATACACGTGGTGGGATCAAACCCCTCCGACTTGAGTCCCATTCTTGTAAAAACAATAGGGTCGTCTTTAACAAGTTTCCACCCTGAAGATGATAGTTTCACAACCCTAAGCTGCACAATGGCAATGTCCCTCCCCTTGGCAGTTAGGGAGCCCATGAGCCGGGCATCTATAGAAATGGTGTGTTTGGAGCCTTCTTTCTATAGAGGGTATTCCGCACCCATAGGACGGGATTCCGGTTATGGGCCCCATTGTGCCCTTTACCTTTAAAGGATCCGGAATGCCAGCTCTTTCCTAGCAAATCAAACAAATCAAAGCAGAAACGGGGGTCAGACCCAGTGTAAGAAGTTACATATTCACTGTTGGAGGTTCGAGTAGCAGTCCACAGATGTGTTTGTGGTTGGGCGAAATGGCGGGTGCTGACAGCAATGCTCAGACAAAAACAATTAAGTTCTGTAAAGCCTTAATTTTGAGGGTTTTTCTGTCTTTCTGAGTGTTCATCTTTTCAGGATATGCTCAGGGAGGGCTTTTTTTGACTTGTGACTGATGAATCCACGGCCCCTTCCCCACTACTTTAATAGCAGTTGGTGTTATAAGTATCACCTAGTATGGGCCACTCCCCCTAGGTTCTAAGGTCTCGGGTCAGTGCTTCTTTACCCACGTTCAGTCTCCAGGTTGCAAGTTGTGGGCTGCCTCTTCACTTTTCCCTTGGTTGGGCCCAAAATGAAGGTGTCGGAGCAGATGATTTGTCTCACCTGCTGGACAGCCTGCAGGCACTTCATGAAGGAACAAGTAGTGACTTCCATTACTTCTACTTCCTTCAGTCTTGGGAGGATTGGGGAAGGTCTGCCAAACTTAAATTCAAACGGGGTCGTGCTTTTCACATAGGGAGTGCATCGGACTCGAAGTAGGGCAAAAGGTAAAGAAAGGATCAATCCAGTTCTCGCCAGTTTCTAAATGCAACTTAACTAACAATTCCTTTAGGGTTCTGTTTATTCTTTCTACTTGCCTTGAACTTTGGGGCCTATAAGCCCAGTAGAGCTTCCAGTTAATATTTAGAAGCATTGCTAATACTTTAGTAATTTGAGCAATGAATACTGGGCCATTGTTGGACCCCAAGGTGGTGGGAAGCCAAATCTAGGGACAATTTTAGTTACTAATAATTTACACCCAGTGGCAGCAGTGTCCTTCTTCGTTGGGAAGGCTCCCACCCATCCAGAATAGGTGTCCACTAGCACCAGCAAATACCCGTAGCCATACTTTCTAAGTTTGATATCCATAAAGTCCACCTCCCAGAATTCTCCAGGAGTACTACCTCGAGCTTGTGGTTGGGGTTGCTCCTTTTCTTTTGTAGGGATGTTTCCCCGAGCGAGCACAGTGCAAGCAACAGTGGTGTCATCTGCCACCCAGTGTCCAAGCCTGGGTATGTAAAAGTACCTGAGGAGCAACTGAGACCATTTAGAGGATCCTGAGTGCATACCTTCATGTAGTCCTTGAATCAGATCTCTCCCAGAGCTTCTGGCATGAATCTTCTTCCATCAGGATGCAGCAGTCACCTGGATGCTCCGAGTTTCTTTGGCAGCCCAGCTCTTGGCTTACCTTTAGATCATTTTCCGAGTATGTAGGTTGTGGCAGTAACACTGGGGATGGCATGGTCATGGCCATTACCTTGGGGATTTGTGGTATAATCCTGGCATTCGAGATCCACCGGTCCAGGGGACTTGTTAGGAGGGGCTCAACCATAGGTCCCCCTACCCCAGCAATATCCTGCCCCAGTGTAAGCTTCCTAGCTTCTATAACTAGGATGGCCATGGCAGCCTCAGCTCGCATGCAGCTCGGCCATCCTGCAGTTGCAGAGTCTAGTGTGATTGAAAGATCGGCCACAGGTCTCTTTCATGGCTGCAAGTTCTGAGTTAGCATTCCTTTTGCTGTGCCCCTGGCCTGATAGACAATTGGAAGGGATTTTCTATGTCTGGAAGGGGAAGAGAGGGTGCCCATATGAACGACGTTTTTAAGGATTCAAAGGCTTGCTGTTCTACTTCAGTCCATTGAAGTTTTTTCCTTTCCCCAGTACTTGCATATAGGAGTTTGGCTAATCCATCAAATCCCAAATTCCACAATGGACAGTACCCCACAAATCCTAGAAACTCTCACACCTGCCTCTTAGTCTCAGGGACTGGGATTTTGAGGATCACCTCAGTGCGGCTGGGGGACAAGGTCTGTTTTCCCTCCTCCAGTTGGTAGCCTAGGTATACAGCTTTATTGACACACAGTTGAGCCTCTCTTTCAGATTCCCTGGACCCCAATTGGCCAAGGACTATTAACAGGTCCTCGGTAGCACTTGGGCATTCCTCCAGGGTTTCGGAGGCCAGGAGGAGGTCATCTGCATACTGGAGCAAGGGGGTTTGGGGGTGTTCCTCCTTGTATTCCTGTAAGTCTTCATTGGGTTGACGTACAGAGGACAAGGGTATGGAGAACAAAGCATCCTTTAAGTCCAAAACAGTATAACAAATTCAGTTTGATGGGATAGTACTCAGGAGGGTCTCGGAGTTTGGTACCGTGGAGTGGACAGTTTCTACCCTCGCATTTACCTCTCCGAGATCCTGCACCATTTGGAAGTCCTCAGTTCCCGGTTTCGGCATGGGCAGCAGGGGAGCGTTCCATGTGGACTTGCAGGGCACCAAAATGCCTGTCCTCTTTAGTCTGCATATGTGAACAGCAATACCCACCTGTGCTTTCCAGGGAGTAGGGTTTTGCTTGACACTCACCAGTGTGGCTGAGCTCAGAAGTTGTACGACCGCAGGCACCTGATGTTCAGCAAGGTCTGGCAGGTTGTTCTCTGCCCAAACAAAAGGAATATCTTTTAGCCATTTATCAAGAAGTTCCTTTGAGGAGGTTTCTTCTGCTCTTTGATAAAACACATATCCCTCTGGCAGTGGAGCGGTGAGCAAAACCTTTGCCTTTTCAAGTTCAAGGGTTAAGGTGGTTGCAGCAGATGAGAAAGTAATCATGGCCACCATTTATCGAATAAATCCCGACCAATTAGGGGAAAGGGGCCCTGAGGCATTACCAGGAAGGAGTGTGGAACTGTCTCTTGTGCTAAATCTGTTATTCTGGCTGTTGTCCATGGGTATGCTTGGGTCTGCCATGTGGCACCTGTAATTAAAATCTTTCCTTTTGACAATGCACCTGTAGTCTTTTCCAAAACCAAGAAGGTGGCCCCTGTGTCCACCAAGAAATTTACTGGCTGGCCCCCTTTTTGGAGTGTTAGCGTGGGATCCTGGAGGCCAAGTGAAACAGCCCTGACACCTTCATTCAGCTTCTTCAAGCATTATTGTCTCTCGCTTGGGTCTTTCTAGGTGTGAATGAGGCCCGTCCTCTCTAGTGGAGGGTCGTGCACCTCTCCTGGCGTTTTCAAGGGACTGATGTTTCCAATGTCCTTCTTTCCTGCAGTAGGCACATTGATCCTTCTTCGGGGCTTGGTGGTGCCCACAGGTTAGTCTCTCCGTGAGTGGGCCATGCTCTCCATTTCCTGAGCCTCTGGGGTCTCTCATGGCAATTACTAGTATTTTAGCTAGTTTCTTTGTCTCTGTTGTTATACACTCAATGAGCCACTTCTACCAAATCACTAGGATTTTTCCCTTCAAACCCTTCCCACTTCTTTTTCATGTCTGAGGCAGACTGACTGAATAATACAGGCAATACTTACTTCCCTCCTGTTCTCAGGGGGCTTTCAGGTCAATAGGGGTATAAAGCCCGTAGGCATCCATCAGCCACTCTAAAAAGGCAGGCGGACATTCTCTTGTAGGAGCCTGAGAATTCTCACTGACCTTAGATAAATTTATAGGCTTAAGTGGTTAAGCGGAGGCCCTGCAAGAGCAACTGGTGATATCTGCTTAAGCCCTCTGGGCCTTGCTAGGAGTTTGGATCCCACATTGGTTGTGCAGTGGGGAAAAAAATTTCTCTCAAGTGGGGAGTGCCCGCTGGCTGACCCTTAGGTCCATTGACTGCCTTCTGGGCCTCTCTGGAAGGGGTCCCATTCCTCTGATATGAACAGCACCTGGAGAAGTTGCAGGAAATCACCTCAGGTGGGCTGATGCGTATGGAAAACCATATCTAGCAAAGAAATCAGACCTAATGGTTTGTCAGAAAAAAGGGGTTTTGTTGGTTCCAATTATACAAATCCCTGGAACAAAAGGGAACATATACTGAAAAAGGGATTCGGGAGTCTTCCCAGGTTTGGGGGCTGCTTGCCTTAAGGGGAGAATGGCTGCTGCTGAGTGATCTTTCTCTGGGGGTTGTTAAGACATGCCTGCCCTAGTGTATTTGTTGTGGGGTGGGGGGGCTCAAAAAGAGGCTGTGAGTATTCCTCTCTCCGGCCCCTTGGGAACCTGATAGGGTGGCAGCGGCACCAAGGGTCGGAAGCCAGCTCTCCTGCTCCCAGAGTCCTCTTGCAAAATGGGATAAATCAGACAGGGAGGGAAAGGGGGAAGGGAGGGGGAGGGACAGGGACAGCCTCCACCTTGGTGGTTTTAGGAACTTGGACAGGTTGTTTTTCCGGTCCTGCCATGTTTACTGAAATCTTGGAAACAAGAACTCTTTATGTTGGGGGAGGAAGTCTTTTATATATGTTGGCTTCTTAGTGGCAATGTCAATCCACACATGAATTTAAGGGATCAGATCAGGATGTCCTGGTTCCCCTTTCTAAGCAGGCTCTGACAGTGGCACTCGGATCTCGGTGCACCTCGAAATGTTGTAGCTACTGTCCATTCCCAGAAAGAAAGCATCTCCGACCACCGGCAAGTTCAACAGAAAAAGTTTTATTTTCTGCACAGGGTCTGTCAGCCCTCTTGAGAGGAGACTGAGCAGCCCCCAGTTGAATTTTCCAAAGGTTTTTATACTTGTGCAATGTGCAGGTGTGCAAGCAGGCAGAGTAGAGAAGTGGGGTGTTGCGGTTAGCCATTCTTAGTTGAACAAAAACTGCTCTTGTTCTCAAAAGCCTTCTGAACATCCATTTCCTTTGGGACATTCCCTTGGGCTACGTCTGCACGACCTACCACCCCAATATCAGCTAGTTCATTGACAGTTCATAGCTACTTTATTTACCTTTCATGGTGGCTTCTGTCAGTTCAGAATGGCTTCACCATTATCAAGGCTCTTTATGGTTTTACCAGAGAACCTACATAGCCGCCATGGGGAAACAGGGCCTATGACCCTGGCCAAAATGGTGCCCACCAGTCCAAACACGTGGAAGGGCACTGCCTCGGGAGCTGGTTGATTTAGGCCTGGGAGATAGCCCTGCCTTGTCCCGGCAGCCAAATGTTTCCCTTTTCCCCTCCATTCCCTTTGCCTTTCTCCTGGTTTTTAAAACAAGCTGCTTGAGCCCTATAACACTGAGCAGGACTTTTTTGTAACATTTAATTAAAATGTATCTGGTACCAAAATTATATATTATAAATATGACAATTTGGTTATATTTTTGAAAATTTATACTTTTAAAATATACTTTGGTTGTCATATATATTGATAACAATGAAAGTAAAGAATAAAAACAAAAAAATATTATTTCCTGCATTGAAAACTTCAGGTGTTCTAGGGTTAGTGTTCTACCAGTGTAGGTTTGTTCCTTGTTACTGGCTGGTTTTCCGTTGCTCAGTCTTAAGACAAAGGCGTTCGGAAGCCTAGCCTGGGTAACCCTTACTTTTAGGCTTTCAGTGGTGTTTCTTCATGCACTTTTGGGGACAGCTCTTAATATAGCTCAGCTGCCATGATGTTCCAGCCAGAAATTCCTATTTTCCTAAAGGTTCCCTGAGCTGCCAGATGCCCCTTCCCTTCAGAGATTTGAGAGTCTGCTCCTGCCAGCAGGCATCTTAGAAGGCTGTGGGGCCATCCCAAGCAGTGGTCCTCCTAGCTTATTGTCTAGAAAATGGTTGGACCTAAAGTCACCCACAGCGACTGCTCTTTGACCCTTTGTCTATGGTGGGGGCACCTGTCAGAGGCATCAGTTTAATAGCACACCAGGGGTCTGCTCTGAAGCGGGGTTATTGACCTTGAGGCAGCAAGCTCTAAATAGCCTTGTTTTGTGCTTTCCAGATGGGACTTAGCAGCTTCATACTCAGGAATTGCCCCCTTGCATGAATCCTGTCCAATTGGGATAGAGTTGACACAGAGGCTAGACAAACAAAAGCTGATACACTATGCAACTTTATTTGAGAAAGGAGAATGGTGGCCAGAGAATGGCACACTTTTCCTTCCAACCCTGATTCACCTGGAACAGTTCTGTAGAGTGATGGGAAATGGGCGGAGATGCCAGAAGTTAGAGCATTTCTCCTTTTGAGGAGCAGTAGAGACCTTCATCCCCAGTCCACACAGGAACCCCTAAGGCAGGCGTCCTCAAACTGTGGCCCGTGGGACACATGTGGCCTGACGATATTTATTCCACCCTCAGGGTGTTTTTGCTGCCTCTGCCTGTCCTGCTTAGCAGCCGACTCGTGCAGTGTGCATAGGAACTTGTTCATAGGTTTTTAAAAAACTATAGTCTGACCCTCCAATGATCTGAGGGACAGAACTGGCCCCCTAGGTAAACAGTTTGAGGACCCCTGCCCTAAGGGATCCTGGACTTAGGGGTTACTATTCTCGCAGCCCTGACACACCCCTGATCATTCTACCCATAGTAGAGGCACCAGGGAAATTTGGTCCCTGGGTAATTTACCAGCCTTTTATTCAAATTGAAGCCAAGAAAATTAAAAATGACTTAGGCAGTTACTCTACTTTTGATTACGGTTGACTCCCCCTGTAGTACCCCAATATTACCATTTAACTCTATAACGCTGAGCATATTTCCATAACATATAAAGAAATGTATATATTAATAGATAGATAGATAAACAGACAGATAAATAGGTAGATAACTTTGAAAATAAAGAATAAAAACAAAAACATTTCCCCCAAATTGAAAATTGAGCCATTATAGGGTTAAAAAGGATGGGTCTTATCAGCAGGTGTAAGACCTTAGGATCATAAATGAAGCAGTGATCCCACTGCACCTAGTAGTGCCCAAACCCTGTGCCCTCCTAGGGAAATTGTGAATGCTTTAATCCCCGTTCCTGTACTTAGAGTGAACAAACACATGCCTGATAATCCTAAGTATATTTATTTCTTGTGACACTCACCTAACTTGAAGGGAACGACCTCCTCCGAATCTTAGACTTGTCTCACTTAAACTCTTCAACCTTTTGTCTTTTTGTTTGTTTTTCCAGAAGTTCTCAGGTTACCAAGGCCTCCAAACCAAGTGTGCCAGCTGCAGGACCACGATTTCCTGAACAACCTCAACTTTATCCATCCTGGGACCTGAGTGGACAATCCCTTCTGAGCCCCATTTGCCCCTTTTGCAGCAGGAAGTACTTAGAGATGTCGTCGCCCAGTACCCCAAAGATTTGGGTCCATACCTCTTCAGGGGGCAAATGTTAGGTAGCTATCCTAGGGACTGGGGTGTCCATTATGCATGCCCAGAGGGCCAAGGTAGCAGCCCAAGAAGGAGTGGCACACTGTGCGTGCTCAGAGGTTCAGGTTTCCGGCCAGGAAGAGGAGGTACACCTGGGTGAGTGCTGCAACTTGATTGACCCACCAAAGCCAAGTAAATTAAAATCAGCTGCTGGGGTTGACCAGGGTTGCCCACCATGCCTCCCTAATGCTCATAAAACCCACTTGGATGACAATCAGGCTTCTACATGCATTCTTTCTCACGCAGAGCAGAGGACCAAGGTCTGTCTGTCCTCAGAGAGATCTGACAAACCCAGGAAGGCTCTTTGGAGGCAGCATAACTGGACATGAATGGCTGGTGGATACTGTTCAGATGCAGGACTTTCTACTTAGAAGGGTCTAATCCAGCCTGAGATAATCCTTGAATGAGTCCTCTGCCCAGATCTTTTTTTTTAACGTTTTATTAGGGGCTCATACAACACTAAACACATTCTATGCATACATCAGTTGTGTAAAGCACATTTGTACATTCATTTCCCTCATTCTCAAAATATCCACTCTCCACCCAAGCCCATGGCCTCAGCTCCTCATTCCCATCCCCACCCCCCATGTGCGCTACCCCTCGCTCATCAATCCTTGGTAATTTACTAATTTTTGTCATATCTTGCACTGTCTGATATCCCCCTTCACCCACTTTTCTGTTGAAGTAAAATGTACATCCTTGTAATCAGTTCCCCGTTTCCAAACTGCCCTCCCTCTTACCCTCTCAGTGTCTTCACTCATAATACTGGTCCTAAAGGACTCATCCACCCTGGATTCCCTGTGTTTCCAGTTGCTATCTGTACCAGTGTACATTCTCTGGTCTAGCCAGATTTGTAAGGTAGAATTGGGGTCATGATAATGGGGGGAGAGAAAGCATTTAGCAACGAGAGGAAAGTTGTGTTTCATCGTTGCTATCTCGTACCTAGTCTTGGCTCATCTCCTCTCTGAGACCCTTCTGTAAGGTATTGTCCAGTGGTCTGGAAATGGGCTTTGGGTCTCTACCAAGCACTCTTCTCATTCCCAATAAGATGTTTTTGTTCTGACGATGCCTGACACCTGATCCCTTCGAAACCTCGTGATCTCATAGGCTGGTGTGATTATTCCATGTGGGCTTTGTTGCTTCTGAGCTAGGTGGCCGCTTGTTTACATTCAAGCTTTTAAGACCTCAGACGCTATATCTTTTGACAGCTGGGCACCATCAGCTTTGTCTTCAGTGTACCTGTGGGGGAGGTGAGCACCATAGAATGCCAATTTAATAGAACAAAGTATTCTTGCAATGAGGGAGTACTTGAGTGGAGGCCCAGAGTCCATCTGCTACCTTAATACGAAACCTATAAATATATGGACGTAGGTCTATTTCCCCATGCTCATATATGAATATATTTACATATGGACATACTTTTTTAAAGACCTCTATAACAGGCCCGTGCTTCCTCGCTTGCTCTTCTATTTCCCTTTCATTTTCCTCTTGTGCCCACTGCCATGCTCAGTCTTCCTTTGGGTTTCAGTAATTCTTCTTGGTTCCATTACCCTTGATCCCACCCTACCAGGCTTCCTACATCTACCTCACCACGGATATGCATGACTTCCTGTTCTCTTGTTTCTGGGTTTCTTAACACCGCTTCCTTTATGCCCACCTCCCTCTTTCCCATGCCCCACCCCCCAGAAGTGTTGGTCCTGGGTTTTGTCCTCCAGATTGGACATCCAGCCTATCTAATTTAGACAGACCAGAAAAGGTAATAACATGCACAAAACCAAGACAAGCAACGCAAAAAAACCAAGACAACAAAAATCCAATGACACTAAAAGAAAACAAAACTAACCAAGAAAGAAAAGCTCATAGTTAGTACAAGGACTGTGTGGTGAACTTTAGGAGTGTTTTCCAGTCCAGTCTGTTGGGGCACCGAGCCCTGACCACAAAGTCCACCTTTGGCATTCCCCGGGAACTTTGATGCTCCGTTTTCTAGCTCTTCCGCTGCACTCCCTTAGTGTCATGCCTCGATGTAGCAAGATCAGTTCGGGCGCAGTTCCCACACTGTGTCTCCAGTGTTGTCCCCTCTAGGGCAATGGGTCTTTGAGGGACGTTTCTCATCGTGGGGCTGCCCATGTGGTCTTTTCTGTGGACTGGCTTCTCTGATTGGGAACATCATCCTCAAGGTGTAGTGGGCCAGGATGTGCTCCATTCTCCCCTCCTCCGCCTTGTTCTGCTCTGTGTTCTCTGATCAGATATGTCCCTCTCTGCGAGCTGCAGCTCCGGTGCCATCCTGTGAAATACAATCTTTGGGGGCTGCAAGGAGGTGGGAGGGGGGGCATCAGCTCAGATCTTTTGAGAGTCCAGGAGATATTGACTTCTCGATGGGCACAGTTCTGTGAGGCACCGTGCACTTGGTCCAGAAGCTGGTTGTGAATATGACTTTGTTGTTAACCAGTTGTGTGTCTCTGGGTCAACTCCTGTGTGTTTTGAGGGAGTTTTCTCATCTGGAAAGTAAATGTACTGGATTATCCAGAAGCCCATATCAGCAAGTTATTGAGAAGGGTTAATCAGAGACTGTTTCATATAGTGTGTATCTGCGCGCTGCATTCAAGACCTGGGGTGGCAATTATGAGCTCAGAATAGAGATGGTGTCCAGTAGGTGACAGACGTGGCTCCATATTGAAACAGGAAGCCCACTGTGGAGATTTGGTCCTTCCGTTGATGGCCACCAGCCACCTAGTCTTCTCCTGCTATAACTGCTTCACTGGCTCAGCAGCTGAGCCAGGAGCCAGTGCCATCATAACCAGGTGGCTAACTGGGAGAAAGGGCAGATAGATATTTGTTATCTTGTTGTCTTGGGAAGCCCACCTAACCTCCATGCAAACCTTCTGGTGTGAGTTATCTGTGGAAGGAATCATAGGCTCACAGTAATACACATCTTTCTTTTTGAAAATGTGCCCGTATTCCTTTCTGAACCTGAGAAGGTGGCTCCTATGTCCACCAAGAAATTTACTTCCTGGCCTCCTACATGGAGTGTTAGCCTGGGTTTTGGCGGCGAAGTGAAACAGAGCCCTGACCCCTTCATTCAGCTCTTCAAGCCTTATTGTCTCTTGCTTGAGTCTTTCTTGTTGCAGATGAGGCCCGTCCACTCTTGTGGAGGGTCGTGGACCTCTCCTGGGGTTTTCAAGGCACTGATTTTTCCAGTGTCCTTCTTTCCTGCAGTAGGCACATTGATCCTTCCCCATGGCTTGGAGGTGCCCAGAGGTTAGTCTATCCGTGAGTGGGCCATGCTCTCCTTTTCCTGAGTCTCTGGGGTCTCTCATGGCAATTCCTAGTATTTTAGCTAGTTTCTTTGTCTCTGTCGTGCTAGGGTCATCTCGGTTGTTATATACTCAATGAACCACTTGTATCAAATCACTAAGATTTTTCCCTTGAAACCCTTCCCACTTCTTTTTCATGTCTGAGGCAGACTGACTGAGTCATAAAGGCAATATTTATTGCCCTCCTGTTCTCGGGGCCTCCGGGCTGTTAGGGGTATAAAGCCTGTAGGCTTCCATCAGCCACTCTAGAAAGGAAGGCAGACATTCTCTTAGCCTGAAAATTCTCACTGACCTTAGATAAATTCATAGGTTTCCTAGCTCTTCCGCAGAGGGTCATGTAAGAGCAATGGGTGATACCTGGTAAAGCCCTCTGGGCCTTGCTAGGAATTGAGATCCCACATTGTTGGTGTAGTGGCCAAAAGAGTTTCTCTCAAGTGGGGAGTGCCCGCTCGCTGACCATCAGGTTCACTGACTGCTTACTGGGCCTCTGTCTGGAAGGGCTACCCTCCTCCGTTGTGAACAGCACCTGGAAAAGTTGTTGGCAAGCATTCCAGGTGGGCTGATGAGTATGGAAGTCATACCAGTACTAGTGTGTGTGGGGGGCTGCTTGTTAGGGGTGGGAGTGAGGTTGTGGGGCCGGTGGGGGAGGGAGTGACTCAATAAGGGCCTGTTAGAAGTTTTCTATTTCTGGACCCTAGAAACCTTATAGGGCGGGGGTTGAAAGAAAGGGTTTGAAGTCAGCTCTCCCACTCTCAGAGTTCTCCTGCAAAATGGGATAAAGCCGATTAGGGGAGAGAGATCGGGAGGGGAGGGGAGGGGAGGGGAGGGGAGGGGAGGGGAGGGGGAGGGGTGGGGGAGGGGTGCGGGAGGGGTGGGGGAGGGTGATGGGGAGGGTGATGGGGAGGGAAGGCCTCCACCTATGTGGTTTTGGGAACTTGGACCGTTTGTTTTTCCGGTCCTTCCATGTTTCCTGAAACCTTGGAAACAAGGGCCCTTTCTTTGCGGGAGGGAGTAAGTCTTTTATATTTGCAGGCTTCTTAGTGGCAATGTCAGCCCACACTTGAAGTAACGGGATCAGATCGGGATATCCTGGTTCCCTTTAACCATAACTATGAACTCTTAGTAATAGGGGATAGGAAAACTAGTCTTGCGTGGGTCAATCAGGGACTCCTTCTGCCCCATCACTTTTAAACAAATTGTAGAGTCTCCAAGCTTTTGGGTTGAAACCACATCCTCTTGGTGAATGCCGAGAGCAGGGGTCATCAAACTACAACCTGTGGGCCACATGCAGACAGCGGAGGACGTTGATCCTTTCTGCCGGGTGTATGTGCCCCATTTATTTTTTTTTTGAACTTCAAATCAATATGTGCAGTGTGCACATGAATTTGTTCGTAATATTTGTTTTTTTAAACTATAGTCTTTCCTTCAAAAGGCCTGAGGGATAGTGAACTGGCCCCCTGGGTAAACAGTTTCAGGACCCCTGCCCTAAGGTATCCTGGACTTAGGGGTTATTAATCTCCCAGCCCCGAAACATCCCTGAACATTCTACCCGTTGTAGGAGGCACCATGGGAATTTGGACCCCGGGTAATTTACAAGCCTTTACTCCAATTGAACCCAAGAAAATTCAAAATGACTTAGGCAGTTACTCTATTTTGGTCACTTTTGACTCGTCCTGCACTAGCCCATTATTTCCATTTAACTCTATAACGCGAAGCATGATGTTTTCATAACATTAAAAATGTATATATTAATACATATATATATTTATAACTATGAAAGTCCACAACAAAAAGAAAATTTTTTCCCAAAATTAAAATTGAAGCGTTATAGGGTTAAAAAGAAGGATGGGTCTGATCAGCGTGTCCAAGACCTTAGCATCATAAATGAATCAGTGATCCGACTGCACCTAGTAGTGCCCAAACCTGTGCCCTCCTAGGGGAAAGTGTGAATGCTTTTATCCCTCTTCCTGTACTTCCAATGAACAAACACACATGTCTGGTAATCCTAAGATTTTTTTTGTTTCCTGTGACACTCACCTAATTTCAAGGCCACTGCCACCTCACAAGCTTAGCCTTGTCGTAGTCAAACTGTTCACCTTTTAAACCGTTTGTTTTTCTCAGAAGTTATCGGGTGATTAAAGCTTCTGAACCAAATGTGCCAGGTCCACGACTACCATCTCCTGGACCACCTCAACCTTATCCATCCTGGATAAAGTTGCCCTCAATGGACAACCCCTCCCAGCAGTGTAGGAAGGGTATGGACCCAAAGCCCCACTTCGCCCATTTTGCCAGCAGGAAGTAGCTAGAGATGTCGTCGCCCAGTACCCCAAAGATTTGGGTCCATATCTCTTCAGGGGGGCAAATGTTAGGTAGCTATGCTAGGGACTGGGGCATCCGTTATGCATGCCCATAGGGCCAAGATAAGAGCCCAGTTAGTAGAGGCACCCTGTGCATGCTCAGAGGTCCAGATTTCTGGCCATGAAGGGGAGGTCACCTGGGTGGTTCCTGTACCTGGATTGACCAATCTAGGCCATGTAAATTCAATTCAGCCACTGGGGTCGGCCAGACTTGCCCACCACGCCTCCCTAACGCTCATAAAACTCTCTTGAGTGCAGACCAGGCTTCTGCATGATTTCTCTCACACTTAGGAAGGCTCTTTGGAGGCAGCTGGGCTGCACAAGAGTGGCTGGTGGATACTGTTCAGATGCATGGCTTTCTGCTTGCAAGGGTTTTTGTCTCAGCTGACTGGAAGGGAGGAGGTAGTACGTCTGGATCACAGAGTATCCATGTCCACAAACGAGGCTGCTCATTCCACTGTCCTGGAAGTGCTTTATGAAAACCCTCTGCTTTGCAATGTCACTCCTTGTAGATTAGAGTGGGAGGGGCTGGGACCAAGGTATGCTGCCTCTTGCTCCCAGTTGCAGGTTTCTGGATGCTGATTGTATCTCTTACAGCATCAGTTAGTGGGCTTGTTGTCTGCCTCAGGCTTTGTTCACGGAGATCCTCCAGCTAAGTGGTGGTGTATGCACATGAGCAGAGGCTTCCTGCCAATCCCCCATGAGTAGTAGAGCTCCCATGGTGTGGACTCCATGAAAGCCTTGCCCCAGGCAGCACGCTTACAAAGGAGGGTGGGCCCTGCAGGACAGAAGACCATTCCCCCTGTGGAATGGCCTCAGAGATCCACCTCCCTCTCTGGCCAGCTGCTGGGGCTGTGGGTCCTAAGCATCATGGCTGACTCAGTAATAGACACAGGGTGAGGCCACTCCAGTAGCTGTTTTGACTGGTCTCATCCAGCCTGAGATCATCCTTGCATGAGCCCTCTGCCAAGATTATTTTTGTTTCTTTTATGATCTTTTCATTAGTGGCTCCTACAACACTAACCGCAATCCATAAATACATCATCTGTTTGAAGCACATCTGTACATTAATTGCCCTCCTTATTCACAAAATATCCACTCTCCACCCAAGCCCCTGGCCTCAGCTCCTCATTTTTCCCCCCTCAATGCCCGCCACCCATCCCTCATCAATCCTAGGAAATGTACTAATTCTTTTGTCATATCTTCACCCACCTTTCTTTTGAGGTCAATGAAGATCCTTGTAATCGGTTCCCACTTTCCATCCTGCCCTTCCTCCACCCTCCCAGTATCTCCACTCATAACACTGGTAAAGGGCCCATCCACTCTGGATTCCCCGTGTTTGAAATTCCTATCGGTACTAGAATACCTTCTCTAGTTTGGCCAGATTAGTATGGTAGAACTGGGATCATGATAGTGGGGCAAGAGGAAGCATTAAGAACTAGAGGAAAGTTGTGTTTCATCTTTGCTGTCTTATACCCGGTATTCTTTAATCTCCACTCTGAGTTCCTTCTGTAAGGGGATGTCCAGTGCACTGCAAATAGGTTTTGGGTCTATACCCGGCAGTCCCCTCTCATTCTCCATGATAAGATTTTTTTGTTCTCATGATGCCTGTTGCCTTATCCCTTTAAAACTTTGTGATTACACAGGCTGGTATGCTTTCTCCATGTGGGCTCTGTTGCTTCAGAGCCAGATGGCTGTTTCTTTACCCTCAAGCCTTTAAGACCCCACACGCTATATCTTTAGGTAGCTGGACACCATCGGATTTCTTCACCACATTTGCTTATGCAGCCGCTTTGTGGTCAGTGATTGTGTAGGAAAGGTGAGCATCTTAGAATGCCAATTTTATAAAACAGTGTTCTTGCAATGAGGGATTCCTTGAGCGGAGGCCCTATGTCCATCTGCTACCTCAATACTAAATCTATAAACATATGGACATAGATCTATTTCCCCATGCCCCTTTGTAAATATATGTACATATGTACATGCCTTTTTTTAGACGTCTATAACTGGCCCTTGCTTCCCAGCTCACTCTTCTATACCCTTTGATTTTCCTCTTGTGCCCACTGACATGCTCAGTCTTCCTTTGGGTTTCAGTAATTCCTCTTGGTTACATTACCTTTGATCACGCCCTACCAGGCCTCCTACATCCCTCTCACTACCATTTTCCATCACTTGTTGTACCCTTGTCTCTGGGTTTCTTTACACCACTTCCTTTCCCCCCACCCTCCTCACTCCCATGCCCAATGGAAAGGGCCGGTCACATGTTTACTCCTCCAGATTCTTCATCCAGCCTCTCTTAATTAGACAGACCTGTAAAGGTAATAACATGCACAAAACAAGACTGAGCTAAACCAAGCAGCAAAAAGAAAAACAAAGAAAAATGAAAACAAAACCCAACCCAAATCCAATGACACTAAAAGAAAACAACACTAACCAGAAAGAAAAGTACAAGGACTGTGTGGTGAACTTTAGGAGTGTTTTCCAGTCCAGTCTGTGGGGGCACCGAACCCTGACCACAAAGTCCACCTTTGGCATTCCCCGGGGACTTTGATGCTCCGTTTTCTTTCTCTTCCGCTGACTCTCTTAGTATCATGCCTCGAAGTGGCAGGATCAGTTCGGGCGCAGTTCCCACACTGTGTGTCCAGTGTTGTCCCCTCTAAGGCTATGGGTCTTTGAGGGACGTTTCTCATCGTGGGGCTGCCCATGTGGTCTTCTCTGTGGATTGGCTTCTCTGACTGGGAACATCATCCTCAAGGTGTATTGGGCCAGGGTGTGCTCCATTCTTCCCTCCTCCCCCTTGTTCTGCCCTGTGTTCTCTGATCAGATATGTCCCTCTCCACGAGCTGCAGATCCGGTGCCATCCTGTGAAATACAATCTTTTGGGGCTGCAAGGATGTGGGGGGGGGGGGTGGGTGTCAGCTCAGATCTTTTGAGAGTCCAGGAGATATTGACTGCTCGATGGGCACAGTTCTGTGGGGCACCGTGCTCTTGGTCCAGACACTGGTTTGAATATGACTTTGTTGTTAACCAGTTGTGTGTCTCTGGGTGAACTCCCGTGTGTTTTTGAGTGAGTTTTCTAATCTGCAAAGTAAATGTACAGGATTATCCAGACTCCCATGTCAGCAAGTTATCCAGAGGAGTTAATCAGAGACTGTTTCATATAGTGTGTACCTGCGCGCCGCATTCTAGACCTGGGATGGCAATTATGAGCTCAGGATAGAGATGGTGTCCAGCAGGTAACATACGTGGCTCCATATTGAAACAGGAAGCCCACTGTGGAGATTTGGTCCTTCCGTTGATGGCCACCGGCCACCTAGTCTTCTCCTGCTATAACTGCTTCACTGGCTCAGCAGCTGAGCCAGAAGCCAGTGATATCATAACCAGGTGGCTAACTGGGCCAAAGGGCTGATAGGTATTTGTTATCTTGTTGTCTTGGGAAACCCACCTACCCTCCATGCAAACCTTCTGGTGTGAGTTATCTGTGGAAGGAATCATGGGCTCACAGTAATTCACATCTTTCTTCTTGAAAATGTGCCCATATTCCTTTCTGAACCTGAGAAGGTGGCCCCTGTGTCCACCAAGAAATTTACTGCCTGGCCTCCTACTTGGAGAGTTAGCCTGGGCTTTTGGCGGCGAAGCGAAACAGAGCCCTGACCCCTTCATTGAGCTTCTTCAAGCATTATTGTCTCTTGCTTGGGTCTTTCTACGTGCAGATGAGGCCCATCCACTCTAGTGGAGGGTCGTGCACCTCTCCTGGGGTTTTCAAGGCACTGATTTTTCCAGTGTCCTTCTTTCCTGCAGTAGGCACATTGGTCCTTCCCCATGGCTTGGCGGTGCCCACAGGTTAGTCTCTCCGTGAGTGAGCCATGCTCTCCTTTTCCTGAGTCTCTGGGGTATCTCATGGCAATTACGATTATTTAAGCTAGCTTCTTTGTCTCTGTCGTGCTAGGGTCATCTCTGTTGTTATACACTCAATGAGCCACTTGTACCAAATCGCTAAGATTTTCCTTTCAAACCCTTCCCACTTCGTTGTCATGTCTGAGGCAGACTGACTGAGTAATAAAGGCAATACTTATTGCCCTCCTGTTCTCAGTGCCTCCGGGCCGTTAGGGGTATAAAGCCCGTAGGCTTACATCAGCCACTCTAGAAAGGCAGGCGGACATTCTCTTATAGGAACCTGAAAATTCTCACTGACCTTAGATAAATTCATAGGTTTCCTAGCTCTTCCGCAGAGGGTCATGTAAGAGCAATGGGTGATACCTGGTAAAGCCCTCTGGGCCTTGCTAGGAATTGAGATCCCACATTGTTGGTGTAGTGGCCAAAAGAGTTTCTCTCAAGTGGGGAGTGCCCGCTCGCTGACCATCAGGTTCACTGACTGCTTACTGGGCCTCTGTCTGGAAGGGCTACCCTCCTCCGTTGTGAACAGCACCTGGAAAAGTTGTTGGCAAGCATTCCAGGTGGGCTGATGAGTATGGAAGTCATACCAGTACTAGTGTGTGTGGGGGGCTGCTTGTTAGGGGTGGGAGTGAGGTTGTGGGGCCGGTGGGGGAGGGAGTGACTCAATAAGGGCCTGTTAGAAGTTTTCTATTTCTGGACCCTAGAAACCTTATAGGGCGGGGGTTGAAAGAAAGGGATTGAAGCCAGCTCTCCCACTCTCAGAGTTCTCCTGCAATATGGGATAAAGCCGATTAGGGGAGAGAGATCGTGAGGGGAGGGGAGGGGAGGGGAGGGGAGGGGAGGGGGGAGGGGTTGGGGAGGGGAGGGGAGGGGTTGGGGAGGGGAGGGGTTGGGGAGGGGAGGGGATGGGGAGGGGAGGGGTGGGGGAGGGGAGGGGAGGGGTGGGGGAGGGTGATGGGGAGGGATGGCCTCCACCTATATGGTTTTGGGAACTTGGACCGTTTGTTTTTCCGGTCCTTCCATGTTTCCTGAAACCTTGGAAACAAGGGCCCTTTCTTTGCGGGAGGGAGTAAGTCTTTTATATTTGCAGGCTTCTTAGTGGCAATGTCAGCCCACACTTGAAGTAACGGGATCAGATCGGGATATCCTGGTTCCCTTTAACCATAACTATGAACTCTTAGTAATAGGGGATGGGAAAACTAGTCTTGCGTGGGTCAATCAGGGACTCCTTCTGCCCCATCACTTTTAAACAAATTGTAGAGTCTCCAAGCTTTTGGGTTGAAACCGCATCCTCTTGGTGAATGCCGAGAGCAGGGGTCCTCAAACTACAACCCGTGGGCCACATGCAGACAGCCGAGGACGTTGATCCTTTCTGCCGGGTGTATGTGCCCCATTTATTTTTTTTTTTGAACTTCAAATCAATATGTGCAGTGTGTACATGAATTTGTTCGTAATATTTGTTTTTTTAAACTATAGTCTTTCCTTCAAAAGGCCTGAGGGATAGTGAACTGGCCCCCTGGGTAAACAGTTTCAGGACCCCTGCCCTAAGGTATCCTGGACTTAGGGGTTATTAATCTCCCAGCCCTGAAACATCCCTGAACATTCTACCCGTTGTAGGAGGCACCATGGGAATTTGGACCCCGGGTAATTTACAAGCCTTTACTCCAATTGAACCCAAGAAAATTCAAAATGACTTAGGCAGTTACTCTATTTTGGTCACTTTTGACTCGTCCTGCACTAGCCCATTATTTCCATTTAACTCTATAACGCGAAGCATGATGTTTTCATAACATTAAAAATGTATATATTAATACATATATATATTTATAACTATGAAAGTCCACAACAAAAAGAAAATTTTTTCCCAAAATTAAAATTGAAGCATTATAGGGTTAAAAAGAAGGATGGGTCTGATCAGCGTGTCCAAGACCTTAGCATCATAAATGAATCAGTGATCCGACTGCACCTAGCAGTGCCCAAACCTGTGCCCTCCTAGGGGAAAGTGTGAATGCTTTTATCCCTCTTCCTGTACTTCCAATGAACAAACACACATGTCTGGTAATCCTAAGATTTTTTTTGTTTCCTGTGACACTCACCTAATTTCAAGGCCACTGCCACCTCACAAGCTTAGCCTTGTCGTAGTCAAACTGTTCACCTTTTAGACCGTTTGTTTTTCTCAGAAGTTATCGGGTGATTAAAGCTTCTGAACCAAGTGTGCCAGGTCCACGACTACCATCTCCTGGACCACCTCAACCTTATCCATCCTGGATAAAGTTGCCCTCAATGGACAACCCCTCCCAGCAGTGTAGGAAGGGTATGGACCCAAAGCCCCACCTCGCCCCTTTTGCCAGCAGGAAGTAGCTAGAGATGTCGTCGCCCAGTACCCCAAAGATTTGGGTCCATATCTCTTCAGGGGGGCAAATGTTAGGTAGCTATGCTAGGGACTGGGGCATCCGTTATGCATGCCCATAGGGCCAAGATAAGAGCCCAGTTAGTAGAGGCACCCTGTGCATGCTCAGAGGTCCAGATTTCTGGCCATGAAGGGGAGGTCACCTGGGTGGTTCCTGTACCTGGATTGACCAATCTAGGCCATGTAAATTCAATTCAGCCACTGGGGTCGGCCAGACTTGCCCACCACGCCTCCCTAACGCTCATAAAACTCTCTTGAGTGCAGACCAGGCTTCTGCATGATTTCTCTCACACTCAGGAAGGCTCTTTGGAGGCAGCTGGGCTGCACAAGAGTGGCTGGTGGATACTGTTCAGATGCATGGCTTTCTGCTTGCAAGGGTTTTTGTCTCAGCTGACTGGAAGGGAGGAGGTAGTACGTCTGGATCACAGAGTATCCATGTCCACAAAGGAGGCTGCTCATTCCACTGTCCTGGAAGTGCTTTATGAAAACCCTCTGCTTTGCAATGTCACTCCTTGTAGATTAGAGTGGGAGGGGCTGGGACCAAGGTATGCTGCCTCTTACTCCCAGTTGCAGGTTTCTGGATGCTGATTGTATCTCTTACAGCATCAGTTAGTGGGCTTGTTGTCTGCCTCAGGCTTTGTTCACGGAGATCCTCCAGCTAGGTGGTGGTGTATGCACATGAGCAGAGGCTTCCTGCCAATCCCCCATGAGTAGTAGAGCTCCCATGGTGTGGACTCCATGAAAGCCTTGCCCCAGGCAGCACGCTTATAAAGGAGGGTGGGCCCTGCAGGACAGAAGACCATTCCCCCTGTGGAATGGCCTCAGAGATCCACCTCTCTCTCTGGCCAGCTGCTGGGGCTGTGGGTCCTAAGCATCATGGCTGACTCAGTAATAGACACAGGGTGAGGCCACTCCAGTAGCTGTTTTGACTGGTCTCATCCAGCCTGAGATCATCCTTGCATGAGCCCTCTGCCCAGATTATTTTTGTTTCTTTTATGATCTTTTCATTAGTGGCTCCTACAACACTAACCGCAATCCATAAATACATCATCTGTTTGAAGCACATCTGTACATTAATTGCCCTCCTTATTCACAAAATATCCACTCTCCACCCAAGCCCCTGGCCTCAGCTCTTCATTTTTGCCCCCTCAATGCCCGCCACCCATCCCTCATCAATCCTTGGAAATGTACTAATTCTTTTGTCATATTTTAACCCACCTTTCTTTTGAGGTCAATGAAGATCCTTGTAATCGGTTCCCACTTTCCATCCTGCCCTTCCTCCACCCTCCCAGTATCTCCACTCATTACACTGGTAAAGGGCCCATCCACTCTGGATTCCCCGTGTTTGAAATTCCTATCGGTACTAGAATACCTTCTCTAGTTTGGCCAGATTAGTATGGTAGAACTGGGATCATGATAGTGGGGCAAGAGGAAGCATTAAGAACTAGAGGAAAGTTGTGTTTCATCTTTGTTGTCTCTTACCCTGTATTCTTTAATCTCCACTCTGAGATCCTTCTGTAAGGGGATGTCCAGTGCACTGCAAATAGGTTTTGGGTCTATACCCGGCAGTCCCCTCTCATTCTCCATGATAAGATTTATTTTTTTCATGATGCCTGTTGCCTTATCCCTTTAAAACTTTGTGATCACACAGGCTAGTATGCTTTCTCCATGTGGGCTCTGTTGCTTCAGAGCCAGATGGCTGTTTCTTTACCCTCAAGCCTTTAAGACCCCACACGCTATATCTTTAGGTAGCTGGACACCATCGGATTTCTTCACCACATTTGCTTATGCAGCCGCTTTGTGGTCAGTGATTGTGTAGGAAAGGTGAGCATCTTAGAATGCCAATTTTATAAAACAGTGTTCTTGCAATGAGGGATTCCTTGAACGGAGGCCCTATGTCCATCTGCTACCTCAATACTAAATCTATAAACATATGGACATAGATCTATTTCCCCATGCCCCTTTGTAAATATATGTACATATGTACATGCCTTTTTTTAGACGTCTATAACTGACCCTTGCTTCCCAGCTCACTCTTCTATACCCTTTGATTTTCCTCTTGTGCCCACTGACATGCTCAGTCTTCCTTTGGGTTTCAGTAATTCCTCTTGGTTACATTACCTTTGATCACGCCCTACCAGGCCTCCTACATCCCCCTCACTACCGTTTTCCATCACTTGTTGTACCCTTGTCTCTGGGTTTCTTTACACCACTTCCTTTCCCCCCACCCTCCTCACTCCCATGCCCAATGGAAAGGGCCGGTCACATGTTTACTCCTCCAGATTCTTCATCCAGCCTCTCTTAATTAGACAGACCTGTAAAGGTAATAACATGCACAAAACAAGACTGAGCTAAACCAAGCAGCAAAAAGAAAAACAAAGAAAAATGAAAACAAAACCCAACCCAAATCCAATGACACTAAAAGAAAACAACACTAACCAGAAAGAAAAGTACAAGGACTGTGTGGTGAACTTTAGGAGTGTTTTCCAGTCCAGTCTGTGGGGGCACCGAACCCTGACCACAAAGTCCACCTTTGGCATTCCCTGGGGACTTTGATGCTCAGTTTTCTTTCTCTTCCGCTGCACTCTCTTAGTGTCATGCCTCGAAGTGGCAGGATCAGTTCGGGCGTAGTTCCCACACTGTGTGTCCAGTGTTGTCCCCTCTAAGGCTATGGGTCTTTGAGGGACGTTTCTCATCGTGGGGCTGCCCATGTGGTCTTCTCTGTGGATTGGCTTCTCTGATTGGGAACATCATCCTCAAGGTGTATTGGGCCAGGGTGTGCTCCATTCTTCCCTCATCCCCCTTGTTCTGCCCTGTGTTCTCTGATCAGATATGTCCCTCTCCACGAGCTGCAGATCCGGTGCCATCCTGTGAAATACAATCTTTTGGGGCTGCAAGGATGTGGGGGTGGGTGGGTGTCAGCTCAAATCTTTTGAAAGTCCAGGAGATATTGACTGCTCGATGGGCACAGTTCTGTGGGGCACCGTGCTCTTGGTCCAGACGCTGGTTTGAATATGACTTTGTTGTTAACCAGTTGTGTGTCTCTGGGTGAACTCCCGTGTGTTTTTGAGTGAGTTTTCTAATCTGCAAAGTAAATGTACAGGATTATCCAGACTCCCATGTCAGCAAGTTATCCAGAGGAGTTAATCAGAGACTGTTTCATATAGTGTGTACCTGCGCGCCGCATTCTAGACCTGGGATGGCAATTATGAACTCAGGATAGAGAGGGTGTCCAGCAGGTAACATACGTGGCTCCATATTGAAACAGGAAGCCCACTGTGGAGATTTGGTCCTTCCATTGATGGCCACCGTCCACCTGCTATAACTGCTTCACTGGCTCAGCAGCTGAGCCAGAAGCCAGTGATATCATAACCAGGTGGCTAACTGGGCCAAAGGGCTGATAGGTATTTGTTATCTTGTTGTCTTGGGAAACCCACCTACCCTCCATGCAAACCTTCTGGTGTGAGTTATCTGTGGAAGGAATCATGGGCTCACAGTAATTCACATCTTTCTTCTTGAAAATGTGCCCATATTCCTTTCTGAACCTGAGAAGGTGGCCCCTGTGTCCACCAAGAAATTTACTGCCTGGCCTCCTACTTGGAGAGTTAGCTTGGGCTTTTGGCGGCGAAGTGAAACAGAGCCCTGACCCCTTCATTGAGCTTCTTCAAGCATTATTGTCTCTTGCTTGGGTCTTTCTCCGTGCAGATGAGGCCCATCCACTCTAGTGGAGGGTCGTGCACCTCTCCTGGGGTTTTCAAGGCACTGATTTTTCCAGTGTCCTTCTTTCCTGCAGTAGGCACATTGGTCCTTCCCCATGGCTTGGCGGTTCCCACAGGTTAGTCTCTCTGTGAGTGAGCCATGCTCTCCTTTTCCTGAGTCTCTGGGGTATCTCATGGCAATTACGATTATTTTAGCTAGCTTCTTTGTCTCTGTCGTGCTAGGGTCATCTCTGTTGTTATACACTCAATGAGCCACTTGTACCAAATCTCTAAGGTTTTCCCTTCAAACCCTTCCCACTTCGTTGTCATGTCTGAGGCAGACTGACTGAGTAATAAAGGCAATACTTATTGCCCTCCTGTTCTCAGTGCCTCCGGGCCGTTAGGGGTATAAAGCCCGTAGGCTTACATCAGCCATTCTAGAAAGGCAGGCGGACATTCTCTTATAGGAACCTGAAAATTCTCACTGACCTTAGATAAATTCATAGGTTTCCTAGCTCTTCCGCAGAGGGTCATGTAAGAGCAATGGGTGATACCTGGTAAAGCGCTCATGGCCTTGCTAGGAATTGAGATCCCACATTCTCCGTGTAGTGGCCAAAAGAGTTTCTCTCAAGTGGGTAGTGCCCGCTCGCTGACCATCAGGTTCACTGACTGCTTACTGGGCCTCTGTGTGGATGGGCTACCCTTCCTCCGTTGTGAACAGCACCTGGAGAAGTTGCTGGCAATCATTCAAGGTGGGCTAATGAGTATGGAAGAAATACCAGTACTAGTGTGTGTGGGGGGCTGCTGGTTAGGGGTGTGGGTGAGGTTGGGGGGCCGGTGTGGGAGGGAGTGACTCAATAACGGCCTGTTAGAAGTTTTCTATTTCTGGCCCCTAGAAACCTTATAGGGCGGGGGTGAACCAAAGGGTCTGAAGCCAGCTCTCACACTCCCAGAGTTCTCCTGCAAAATGGGATAAAGCCGATTAGGGAGAGAGATCGGGAGGGGAGGGGAGCGGAAAGGAGGGGCAAGGGGAGGGGGTTGGGGAGGGGGAAAGTGAGGGAGGGCCTCCACCTATGTGGTTTTGGGAAGTTGGACCGTTTCTTTTTCCGGTGCCATGTTTCCTGAAACCTTGGAAACAAGGACCCTTTCTTTGAGGGATGAAGTCTTTTATATTTGCAGGCTTCTTAGTGGCAAAGTCAGCCCACACTTGAATTAAAGGGATCAGATCGGGATGTCCTGGTTCCCCTTAACCATAACTATGAACTCTTAGTAATAGGGGATGGGAAAATTAGTCTTGTGTGGGTCAATCAGGGACTCCTTCTGCCCCATCACTTTTAAACAAATTGTAGAGTCTACAAGCTTTTGGGTTGAAACAACATCCTCTTGGTGAACGTCTAGAGCTGGAGTCCTCAAACTACAACCTGTGGGCCACATGCAGAGAGCCGAGGACATTGATCCTTTCTGACGTTTGTATGTGCCCCATTAATTTTTTTTTGAACTTCAAATCAAGATGTGCAGTGTGCACATGAATTTGTTCGTAATTTTTGTTTTTTTTTTAAACTCTAGTCTGTCCCTCCAATGGCCTGAGGGACAGTGAACTGGCCCTTTGGGTAAACAGTTTCAGGACCGCTGCCCTAAGGTATCCTGGACTTAGAGGTTACTAATCTCCCAGCCCTGAAACATCCCTGAACATTCTACCCATTGTAGGAGGCACCATGGGAATTTGGACCCCGGGTAATTTACAAGCCTTTACTCCAATTGAACCCAAGAAAATTCAAAATGACTTAGGCAGTTACTCTATTTGGTCACTTTTGACTCCTCCTGTACTAGCCCATTATTTACATTTAACTCTATAACGCGGAGAATGATGTTTTCATAACATTTAAAAATGTATATATTTATATATATATATTTATAACTATGAAAGTCCACAACAATAAGGAAATAATTTTTTCCCTAAATTAAACGTGATGCGTTATAGGGAAAAAAGAAGGATGGGTCTTATCAGCGGGTCCAATACGTTAACATCATAAATGTGTCAGTGATCCCACTGCACCTAGTAGTGCCCAAACCTGTGCCCTCCTAGGGGAAAGTGTGAATTCTTTTATCCCTCTTCCTGTATTTCCAATGAACAAACACACATGTCTGGTAATCCTAAGATTTTTTTTGTTTCCTGTGACACTCACCTAATTTCAAGGCCACTGCCACCGCACAAGCTTAGCCTTGTCGCATTCAAAATGTTCACCTTTTTGACAGTTTGTTTTTCCCAGAAGTTATCGGGTGACTAAAGCTTCCGAACCAAGTGTGCCAGCTCCACGACTACCATCTCCTGAACCACCTCAACCTTATCCATCCTGGATAAAGTTGCCCTCAATGGACAACCCCTCCCAGCAGTGTAGGAAGGGTATGGACCCAAAGCCCCACTTTGCCCCTTTTGCCAGCAAGAAGTAGCTAGAGATATGGTCGGCCAGTACCCCAAAGATTTGGGTCCATATCTCTTCAGGGGGGCAAATGTTAGGTAGCTATGCTAGGGACTGGGGCATCCGTTATGCATGCCCATAGGGCCAGGATAAGAGCCCAGTTAGGAGAGGCACCCTGTGCATGCTCAGAGATCCAGGTTCTGGCCATGAAGGGGAGGTACACCTGGGTGGGTCCTGTACCTGGATTGACCAACCTAGGCCATGTAAATTAAATTCATCCACTGGGGTCCGCCAGGCTTCCCCACCACAACTCCCTAACGCTCATAAAACTCACGTGAGTGACTGACCAGGCTTCTGCGTGATTTCTCTCTAACTCAGGAAGGCTCTTTGGAGGCAGCGGGGCTGCACATGAGTGGCTGGTGGATACTGTTCAGATGCATGGCTTTCTGCTTGCAAGGGTTTTTGTCTCAGCTGACTGGAAGGGAGGAGGTAGTGCGTCTGGATCACAGAGTATCCATGTCCACAAATGAGGCTGCTCATTTCACAGTCCTGGAAGTGCTTTATGAAAACCCTCTGCTTTGCAATGTCACTCCTTGTAGATTAGAGTGGGAGGCGCTGGGACCAAGGTATGCTGCCTCTTACTCCCACTTGCAGGTTTCTGGATGTTGATTGTATCTCTTACAGCATCAGTTAGTGGGCTACTTGTCTGCCTCAGGCTTTGTTCACGGAAATCCTCCAGCTAGTTGGTGGTGTGTGCGCATGAGCAGAGGCTTCCTACCAATCCCCCATGAGTAGTAGAGCTCCCATGGTGTGGACTCCATGAAAGCCGTGCCCCAGACAGCACGCTTACAAAGGAGGTTGGGCCCTGCAATACAGAGGACCATTCCCCCTGTGGAATTGCCTCAGAGACCCACCTCCCTCACTGGACAGCTGCTGGGGCTGTGGTCCCTAAGTTTCATGCCTGACTCAGGAATAGACACAGGGTGAGGCGACTCTAGTAGCTGTTTTGACTGGTCTAATCCAGCCTGAGATCATGCTTGCATTAACCCTTTGGCCAGATTATTTTTGTTTCTTTTATGATCTTTTTATTAGTCGCTCCTACAACACTAACCACAATCCATATATACATCAGCTGTTTGAAGCATATCTGTACATTAATTGCCCTCCTTATTCTCAAAATCTCCATTCTCCACCCAAGCCCCTGGCATCAGCTTCTCATTTTTTCCCCCTCAAAGCCCACCACCCATCCCTCATCAATCCTTGAAAATGTACTAATTCTTTTGTCATTTCTTCACCCAACTTTCTTTTGAGGTCAATGAAGATCCTTGTAATCGGTTCCCACTTTCCATCCTGCCCTTCCTCCACCCTCCCAGTATCTCCACTCAAAACACTGGTCCTAAAGAGCCCATCCACTCTGGATTCCCCGTGTTTGAAATTCCTATCTGTAGTAGAATACCTTCTCTAGTTTGGCCAGATTAGTATGGTAGAACTGGGATCATGATAGTGGGGCAAGAGGAAGCATTAAGACCTAGAGGAAAGTTGTGTTTCAACTTTGCTGTCTCATACCCTGTATTGTTTAATCTCCTCTCTGAGCTCCTTCTGTAAGGGGATGTCCAGTGCACTGCAAATAGGTTTTGGGTCTATACCCGGCAGTCCCTTCTCATTCTCCATGATAAGATTTTTTTGTTCTCATGATGCCTGTTGCCTTATCCCTTTGAAATTTTGTGATCACACAGGCTGGTATGCTCCCTCCATGTGGGCTCTGTTAGTTCTGAGCTAGATGGCTGCTTCTGTACCTTCAAGCCTTTAAGACCCCACACGCTATATCTTTAGGTAGCTGGACACCATCGGCTTTCTTCACCACACTTGCTTATGCAGCCTCTTTGTGGTCAGTGATCGTGTAGGGAAGGTGAGCATCAATTAATGCCAATTTAATAGAACAATGTTCTTGCAATGAGGGAGTCCTTGAGCGGAGGCACAAAGTGTATTTGCTACCTTAATACTAAATCTATAAACATATGGACATAGATCTATTTCCCCATGCCCCTTTGTAAATATATGTACATGCCTTTATTTAGACATCTATAACTGGCCCTTGCTTCCCAGCTCACTCTTCTATACCCTTTGATTTTCCTCTTGTGCCCACTGCCATGCTAAGTCTTCCTTTGGGTTTCAGTAATTACTCTTGGTTATATTACCCTTGATCACCCCCTACCAGGCCTCCTACATACCTCTCACCACCGATTTCCATCACTTTTTGTTCCCTTCTCTCTGGGTTTCCTTACACCACTTCCTTTCCCCCCACCGTGCACACTCCCATGCCCAATGGAAAGGGCTGGTCACATGTTTACTCCTCCAGATAATTCATCCAGCCTTTCTTAATTAGACAGACACTGTAAAGGTAATAACATGCACAAAACGAGACTGAGCAAACCCAAGCAGCAAAAAGAAAAAAAACAAACAAAAATGAAAACAAAACCCAACCAAAATCCAATGACACTAAAAGAAAACAACACTAACCAAGAAAGAAAAGTACAAGGACTGTGTGGTGAATTTTAGGAGTGTTTTCCAGTACAGTCTGTTGGGGAACCGATCCCTGACCACAAAGTCCACCTTTGCCATTCCCCGGGGACTTTGATGCTCCGTTTTCTTTCTCTTCCGCTGCACTCTCTTAGTATCATGCCTCGATGTGGCAGGATCAGTTCGGGCACAGTTCCCACACTGTGTCTCCAGTGTTGTCCCCTCTAAGGCTATGGGTCTTTGAGGGACGTTTCTCATCGTGGGGCTGCCCATGTGGTTCTCTCTGTGAGCTGGCTTCTCTGATTGGGAACATCATCCTCAAGGTATATTGGGCCAGGATGTGCTCCATTTTCCCCTCCTCCCCCTTGTTCTGCCCTGTGTTCTCTGATCAGATATGTCCCTCTCCGCGAGCTCCAGATCTGGTGCCATCCTGTGAAATACAATCTTCGGGGGCTGCAAGCATGTGGGGGTGGGTGGGTGTCAGCTCAGATCTTTTGAGAGTCCAGGAGATATTGACTGCTCGATGGGCATAGTACTTTGGGGCACCGTGCTCTAAGTCCAGATGCTGGTTGTGAATATGACTTTGTTGTTAACCAGGTGTGTGTCTCTGGGTCAACTCCTGTGTGTTTTTGAGTGAGTTTTCTCATCTGGAAAGTAAATGAACTGGATTATCCAACTTCCATGTCAGCAAGTTATCGAGAGGGGTTAATCAGAGACTGTTTCATATAGTGTGTACCTGCGCGCTGCATTCTAGACCTGGGGTGGCAATTTTGAGCTCGGGATAGAGATGGTGTCCTGCAGGTGACATACGTGGCTCCATATTGAAACAGGAAGCCCACTGTGGAGATTTGGTCCTTCCGTTGATGGCCACCATCTACCTAGTCTTCTCCTGGTATAACTGCTTCAATGGCTCAGCAGCTGAGCTAGGAGCCAGTGCCATCATAACCAGGTGGCTAATTGGGACAAAGGGCAGATAGATATTTGTTATCTTGTTGTCTTGAGAAGCCCACCTAACCTCCATGCAAACCTTCTGGTGTGAGTTATCTGTGGAAGGAATCATAGGCTCACAGTAATTCACATCTTTCTTTTTGACAATGTGTCCGTATTCCTTTCTGAACCTGAGAAGGTGGCCCCTGTGTCCACCAAGAAATTTACTGGCTGACCCCCTACATGGAGAGTTAGCCTGGGCTTTTGGTGGTGAAGTTAAACAGAGCCCTGACCCCCTTCACTCAGCTTCTTCAAGCATTATTGTCTCTTGCTTGGGTCTTTCTAGGTGCAGATGAGGCCCGTCCACTCTAGTGGAGGGTCGTGCACCTCTCCTGGGATTTTCAAGGCACTGATTTTTCCAGTGTCCTTCTTTCCTGCAGTAGGCACATTGATCCTTCCCCATGGCTTGTCGGTGCCCACAGGTTAGTCTATCCGTGATTGGGCCAAGCTCTCCATTTCCTGCGTCTCTGGGGTCTCTCATGGCAATTACTAGTATTTTAGCTAGTTTCTTTGTCTCTGTCGTGCTAGGGTCATCTCTGTTGTTATACACTCAATGAGCTACTTGTACCAAATCACTAAGATTTTTCCGTTCAAACCCTTCCCACTGCTTTTTCATGTCTTAGGCAGACTGACTGAGTCATAAAGGCAATACTTATTGCCCTCCTGTTTCGGGGCCTCTGGGCAGTTAGGGGTATAAAGCCCGTAGGCTTACATCAGCCACTCTAAAAAGGCAGGCGGACATTCTCTTATAAGAGCCTGAAAATTCTCACTGACCTTAGATAAATTCATATGTTTCCTAACTCTTCCACAGAGGGTCATGTAAGAGCAACGGGTGATACCTGGTAAAGCCCTCTGGGCCTTGCTAGGAATTGAGATCCCACATTGTTCGTGTAGTGGCCAAAAGAGTTTCTCTTAAGTGGGTAGTGCCCGCTCGCTGACCATCAGGTTCACTGACTGCTTACTGGTCCTCAGTCTGGAAGGGCTACCCTTCCTCCGTTGTGAACAGCACCTGGAGAAGTTGCTGACAATCATTCCAGGTGGGCTGATGAGTATGGAAGACATACCAGGACTAGTGTGTGGGGGGGGCTGCTGGTAGGGCGAGGGATGGGGTGCGGTGCCGGTGAGGGAGGGCATGACTCAATAAGGGCCTGTTAGAAGTTTTCTATTTGTGTCCCCTAGAAACCTTATAGGGCGGGGGTGGAACTAAAGGTTCTGAAGCCAGCTCTCCCACTCCCAGAGTTCTCCTGCAAAATGGGATAAAGCGGATTAGGGGAGAGAGATCGGGAGAGGAGGGGAGGGGAAGGGATGGGGAGGGTGTCAGGGTGGGGGACGGAGAGGGATGGCCTCGCCCTATTTGGTTTTGGGTACTTGGACCGTGTGTTTTTCCAGTCCTGCCATGTTTCCTGAAACCTTGGAAACAAGGACTCTTTCTTTGAGGGAGGGAGTAAGTCTTTTATATTTGCAGGATTCTAATTGACAATGTTAGCCCACACTTGAATTAAAGGGATCAGATCGGGATGTCCTGGTTGCCCATAACCATAACTATGAACTCTTAGTAATAGGGGATGGGAAAACTAGTCTTGCGTGTGTCAATCAGGGACTCCGTCTGCCCCATCACTTTTAAACAAATTGTAGAGTCTCCAAGCTTTTGGGTTGAAACCACATCTTTTTGGTGAACGCCTAGAGCAGGGGTCCTCAAACTACAGCCTGTGGGCCACATGCAGACAGCCGAGGACGTTGATCCTTTCTGCAGGGTGTATGTGCCCCATTTATTTTTTTTTTGAACTTCAAATCAATATGTGCAGTGTGCACATGAATTTGTTCGTAATATTTGTTTTTTTAAACTATAGTCTTTCCTTCAAAAGGCCTGAGGGATAGTGAACTGGCCCCCTGGGTAAACAGTTTCAGGACCTCTGCCCTAATGTATCCTGGACTTAAGGGTTACTAATCTCCCAGCCCTGAAACACCCCTGAACATTCTACCCGTTGTAGGAGGCACCATGGGAATTTGGACCCCGGGTAATTTACAAGCCTTTACTCCAATTGAACCCAGGAAACTTCAAAGTGACTTAGGAAGTTACTCTATTTTGTTCACTTTTGACTCCTCCAGTGCTTGCCCATTATTGCAATTTAACTCTATAACGCGGAGCATGATGTTTTCATAACATTTTTTAAAATGTATATATTAATACATATATATATTTATAACTATGAAAGTCCACAACAAAAAGAAAATAATTTTTTTCCAAAATTAAAATTGAAGTGTTATAGGGTTAAAAAGAAGGATGGGTCTTATCAGCGGGTCCAAGACCTTAGCATGATAAATGAATCAGTGATCCCACTGCACCTAGTAGTGCCCAAACCTGTGCCCACCTAGGGGAATGTGTGAATGCTTTCATCCCTCTTCCTGGACTTCCAATGAACAAACACACATGTCTGGTGATCCTAAGATTTTTTTTGTTGCCTGTGACACTCACCTAATTTCAAGGCCACTGCCACCTCACAAGCTTAGCCTTGTCGCAGTTAAACTGCTCACCTTTTAGACCGTTTGTTTTTCCCAGAAGTTATCGGGTGACTAAAGCTTCCGAACCAAGTGTGTCATGTCCACGACTAACATCTCCTGGAGCACCTCAACCTTATCCATCCTAGATAAAGTTGCCCTCAATGGACAACCACTCCCAGCAATGTAGGAAGGGTATGGACCCAAAGCCCCACTTCACCCCTCTTGCCAGCAGGAAGTAGCTAGAGATGTCATCACCCAGTACCCCAAAGATTTGGGTCCATATCTCTTCAGGGGGGCAAATGTTAGGTAGCTATGCTAGGGACTGGGGCATCTGTTAAGCATGCCCATAGGGCCAAGATAAGAGCCCAGTTAGGAGAGGCACCCTGTGCATGCTCAGAGGTCCAGGTCCTGGCCATGAAGGGGAGGTACACCTGCGTGGGTCCTTTACCTGTATTGACCAACCTAGGCCATGTAAATTCAATTCAGCCACTGGGGTCGGCCAGACTTGCCCACCACGCCTCCCTAGCGCTAATAAAACACACTTGAGTGACAGACCAGGCTTCTGCGTGATTTCTCTGTCACTCAGGAAGGCTCTTTGTAGGCAGTAAGGCTGCACATGAGTGGCTGGTGGATACTGTTCAGATGCATGGCTTTCTGCTTGCAAGGGTTTTTGTCTCAGCTGACTGGAAGGGAGGAGGTATTACGTCTGGATCACAGAGTATCCATTTCCACAAATGAGGCTGCTAATTCCACGGTCCTGGCAGTGCTTTATGAAAACGCTCTGCTTTGCAATGTCACTCCTTGTAGATTAGAGTGGGAGGGGCTGGGACCAAGGTATGCTGCCTCTTACTCCCAGTTGCAGGTTTCTGGATGCTGATTGTATCTCTTACAGCATCAGTTAGTGGGCTTGTTGTCCCTCAAGCTTTGTTCACAGAGATCCTCCAGCTAGTTGGTGGTGAGTGCGCATGAGCAGAGGCTTCCTGCCAATCCCCCATGAGTAGTAGAGCTCCCATGGTGTGGACTCCATGTAAGCCCTGTCCCAGACAGCACGCTTACATAGGAGGGTGGGCCCTGCAGGAAAGAGGACCATTCCCCCTGTGGAATGGCCTCAGAGACCCACGTCCCTCACTAGCCAGCTGCTGGGGCTGTGGGCCCTAAGCTTCATGCCTGACTCAGGAATTGACACAGGGTGAGGCGACTCCAGTAGCTCTTTTGACTGGTCTAATCCAGCCTGAGATCATCCTTGCATGAGCCCTCTGCCAAGATTATTTTTGTTTCTTTTATGATCTTTTCATTAGTGGCTCCTACAACACTACCCACAAAATATATATACATCAGCTGTTTGATGCACATCTGTACATTAAGTGCCCTCATTATTCTCAAAATATCTACTCTTCACCCAAGCCCCTGGGCTCAGCTCCTCATTTTTCCCCCCTCAATGCCCGCCACCCATCCCTCATCAATCCTTTGAAATGTACTAATTCTTTTGTCATATCTTCACCCACCTTTCTTTTGAGGTCAATGAAGATCCTTGTAATCGGTACCCACTTTCCATTCTGCCCTTCCTCCACCCTCCCAATATCTCCACTCATAACACTGGTCCTAAAGGGCCCATCCACCCTGGATTCCCCGTGTTTGAAATTCCTATCGGTACTAGAATACCTTCTCTAGTTTGGCCAGATTAGTATGGTAGAACTGGGATCATGATAGTGGGGCAAGAGGAAGCATTAAGAACTAGAGGAAAGTTGTGTTTCATCTTTGCTGTCTCATAACCTGTATTCTTTAATCTCCTCTCTGAGATTCTTCTGTAAGGGGATTTCCAGTGCACTGCAAATAGGTTTTGGTTCTATACCCGGCAGTCCCCTCTCATTTTCCATGATAAGTTTTATTTGTTTTCATGATGCCTGTTGCCTTATCCCTTTGAAACTTTGTGATCACACAGGCTGGTATGCTTCCTACATGTGGGCTCTGTTGCTTCTGAGCTACATGGCTGCTTCTGTACCTTCAAGACTTTAAGACCCCACACGCTATATCTTTTGGTAGCTGGACACCATCGGCTTTCTTCACCACATTTGCTTATGCAGCCGCTTTGTGCTGAGTGATCGTGTAAGGAAGGTGAGCATTGTAGAATGCCAAATTAATAGAACACTGTTCTTGCAATGAGGGAGTCCTTGAGCGGAGGCCCTATGTCCATCTGCCTACTTAATACTAAATCTATAAACATATGGACATAGATCTATTTCCCCATGCCTCTTTGAGAATATATGTACATGACTTTATTTAGACGTCTATAACTGGCCCTTGCTTCCCAGCTCACTCTTCTATACGCTTTGATTTTCCTCTTGTGCCCACTGCCATGCTCAGACTTCCTTTGGGTTTCAGTAATTCCTCTTGGTTACATTACCCTTGATTATGCCCTACCAGGCCTCCTACATCCCCCTAATCACCGATTTCCATCACTTGTTGTTCCCTTGTCTCTGGGTTTCTTTACACCACTCCCTTTACCCCCAGCGTGCTCACTCCCATGCCCAATGAAAGGGCCGGTCACATGTTTACTCCTCCAGATTGTTCATCCAGCCTCTCTTAATTAGACAGACCTGTAAAGGTAATAACATGCACAAAACAAGACTGAGCAAATCCAAGCAGCAAAAAGAAAAAAAACATACAAAAATGAAAACAAAACCCAACCCAAATCCAATGACACTAAAAGAAAACAACACTAACCAAGAAAGAAAAGTACAAGGACTGTGTGGTGAACTTTAGGAGTGTTTTCCAGTCCAGTCTGTTGGGGCACCGAGCCTTGACCACAAAGTCCACCTTTGGCATTCCCCGGGGACTTTGATACTCCATTTTCTTTCTCTTCCGCTGCACTCTCTTAGTGTCATGCCTCGATCTGGCAGGATCAGTTCGGGCGCAGTTCCCACACTGTGTCTCCAGTGTTGTCCACTCTTGGGCTATGGGTCTTTGAGGGACGTTTCTCATCGTGGGGCTGCCCATGTGGTCTTCTCTGTGGACTGGCTTCTCTGATTGGGAACATCATCCTCAAGGTGTAGAGGGCCAGGATGTGCTCCATTTTCCCCTCCTCCCCCTTGTTCTGCCCTGTGTTCTCTGATCAGATATGTCCCTCTCCGCGAGCTGCAGATCCGGTGCCATCCTGTGAAATACAATCTTTGGGGGCTGCAAGGATGTGGGGGATGGGTGGCAGCTCAGATCTTTTGAGAGTCCAGGAGATATTGACTGCTTGATGGGCACAGTTCTTTGCGGCACCGTGCTCTTGGTGCAGACGCTGGTTGTGAATATGACTTTGTTGTTAACCAATTGTGTGCCTCTGGGTCAACTCCTGTGTGTTTTTAAGTGAGTTTTCTCATCTGGAAAGTAAATGTACTGGATTATCCAGACTCCCATGTCAGCAAGTTATCCAGAGGAGTTAATCAGAGACTGTTTCATATAGTGTGTACCTGCGCGCCGCATTCTAGACCTGGGATGGCAATTATGAGCTCAGGATAGAGATGGTGTCCAGCAGGTGACATACGTGGCTCCATATTGAAACAGGAAGCCCACTGTGGAGATTTGGTCCTTCAGTTGATGGCCACTGGCCACCTAGTCTTCTCCTGCTATAACTGCTTCACTGGCTCAGCAGCTGAGCCAGGAGCCAGTGATATCATAACCAGGTGGCTAACTGGGACAAAGGGCAGATAGATATTTGTTATCTTGTTGTCTTGGGAAGCCCACCTAACCTCCATGAAAACCTTCTGGTGTGAGTGATCTGTGGAAGGAATCATAGGCTCACAGTAATTCACATCTTTCTTTTTGAAAATGTGCCCGTATTCCTTTCTGAACCTGAGAAGGTGGCCCCTGTGTCCACCAAGAAATTTACTGGCTGGCCCCCTACAAGGAGAGTTAGCCTGGGCTTGGTGGTGAAGGGAAAAAGAGCTCTGACCCCTTCATTCAGCTTCTTCAAGCATTATTGTCTCTTGCTTGGTTTTTCTAGGTGCAGATGAGGCCCGTCCACTCTAGTGGAGGGTCGTGCACCTCCCCTGGGGTTTCAAGACACTGATTTTTCCCAGTGTCCTTCTTTCCTGCAGTAGGCACATTGATCCTTCCCCATGGCTTGGCGGTGCCCACAGGTTAGTCTCTCCGTGAGTGGGCCATGCTCTCCTTTTCCTGAGTCTCTGGGGTCTCTCATGGCAATTACTAGTATTTTAGCTACTTTCTTTGTCTCTGTCATGCTAGGGTCATCTCTGTTGTTATACACTCAATGAGCCACTTGTACCAAATCACTAAGATTTTTCCGTTCAAACCCTTCCAACTTCTTTGTCATGTCTGAGACAGACTGACTGAGAAATAAAGGCAATACTTATTGCCCTCCGGTTCTCGGGGCCGTTAGGGGTATAAAGCCCGTAGGCTTACATCAGCTACTCTAGAAAGGCAGGCGGACATTCTCTTATAAGAGCCCGAAAATTCTCACTGACCTTAGATACAGTCATAGGTTTCCTAGTTCTTCCGCAGAGGGTCATGTAAGAGCAATGGGTGATACCTGGTAAAGCCCTCTGGGCCTTGCTAGGAATTGAGATCCCACATTGATCCGTAGTGGCCAAAGGAGTTTCTCTCAAGTGGGGAGTGCCTGCTCGCTGACCATCAGGTTCACTGACTGCTTACTGGGCCTCTGTCTGGAAGGGCTACCCTTCCTCCGTGGTGAACAGCACCTGGAGAAGTTGCTGGCAATCATACAGGTGGGCTGATGAGTATGGAAGGCATACCAGTACTAGTGTGTGTGGGGGGCTGCTGGTGGGGGTGGGGGTGAGGTTGGTGGGGGCGGTGGGGGAGGGAGTGACTCAATAAGGGCCTGTTAGAAGTTTTCTATTTCTGGACCCTAGAAAACTTATAGGGGGGGTTTGGAACCAAAGGGTCTGAAGCCAGCTCTCCCACTCCCAGAGTTCTCCTGCAAAATGGGATAAAGCCGATTAGGGGAGAGAGATCGGGAGGGGAGGGGAGGGGAAGATGGGGGAGAGGGAGGTGGTGGGGGAGGGGGTAGGGGAGGGATGGCCTCCACCTATGTGGTTTTGGGAACTTGGACCGTTTGTTTTTCCGGTCCTGCCATGTTTCCTGAAACCTTGGAAACAAGGACCCTGTCTTTGAGGGAGGGAGTAAGTCTTATATTTGCAGGCTTCTTCGTGGCAATGTCAGCCCACACTTGAATTAAAGGGATCAGATCGGGATGTCCTGGTTCCCCTTAACCATAACTATGAACTCTTAATAATACGGGATGGCAAAACTAATCTTGCGTGGGTCAATCAGGGACTCCTTCTGCCCCATTACTTTTAAACAAATTGTAGTGTCTCCAAGCTATTGGGTGAAAACCACATCCTCTTGGTGACCGCCTAGAGCATGGGTCCTCAAACTACAGCCTATGGGCCACATGCAGACAGCCGAGGACATTGAGCCTTTCTGCCGGGTGTATGTGACGCATTTATTTTTCTTTGAACTTCAAATCAAGATGTGCATGGTGCACATGAATTTTTTCATAATTTTTGTTGTTTTTTTAACTATAGTCTGCCCCTCCAATAGCCTGAGGTATAGTAAACTGGCCCCCTGGGCACTTGGACTATGTAGGTTAACTAAGGGGCACTTGCACTATCTAGGTTACCGAACGGGCATTTGGACTATGTAGGTAACCTAGCGGGCACTTGGAAAGTCTAGGTTACCTAGCGGGCACTTGGACTTCTAGGTTAACGAACGGGCACTTGGACTATGTATGTTGCATAGCGGGCAATTGGACTATCTAGGTTAGGTAACGGGCACTTGGACTATCTAGGTTACCTAGCGGGAACTTGGACTATGCAGGTTACCTAGCGGGCACTTGGACTATCTAGGTTACCTAACGGGCACTTGGACCATCTAGGTTTCTTAGCGGGCACTTGGACTATGTAGGTTAACTAGCGGGCACTTGGACTATATAGGTTACCTAGAGGGCCCTTGGACTATGTAGGTTACATAGCGGGCACGTGGACTATCTAGGTTAACGAACGTGCACTTGGACTATGTAGGTAACCTAGCGGACAATTGGACAGTCTAGGTTACCTAGCGGGCACGTGGACTATATAGGTTAACGAAAGGGCACTTGGACTATGTAGGTTACCTAGCGGGCACTTGGATTATCTAGGTAAGCTAACAGGAACTTGGAATATCTAGGTTACCTAGCGGGCACTTGGACTATGTAGGTTACATTGCGGGCACTTGTACTATCTAGGTTACCTAACTGTAACTTGTACTATGTAGGTTAACTAGCGGACACTTGGACTATCTAGGTTAACTAGTGGGCACTTGGAATATCTAGGTTAACTAGCGGGCCCATGGACTATGTAGGTTAACTAGCGGGCACTTGGACAATCTTGGTTAACTAGCGGGCACTTGGACTATCTAGGTTAACTAGCGGGCACTTGCACAATGCAGGTTCCCTAGCGGGCACTTTGACTATGTAGGTTCCCTAGCGGGCACTTGGACTATATAGGTTCCCTACGGGCACTTGGACTATCTAGGTACCCTAACGGGCACATGGAATATGTAGGTTCCCCATCGGGCAATTGGACTATGTAGGTTCCTCAGCGGGCACTTGGACTATGTAGGTTCCGTATCAGGCACTTGGACTATGTAGGTTAACTAGCGAGCACGTGGATGATCAATGTTAACTAGTGGGCACTTTGACTATCTAGGTTAACTAGCGGGCAATTGGACTATCTAGGTTAATTAGCGTGCACTTGTACAATGCAGGTTCCCTAGCGGGCACTTTGACTATGTAGGTTCCCTACGGGCACTTGGACTATCTAGGTTCCCTAACGGGCACTTGGACTATGTAGGTTCCTCAGCGGGCACTTGGACTATGTAGGCTAACTAGGGGGCCCTTGGACGATCTAGGTTACCTAGCGGGTACTTGAACTATCTAGGTTAACTAGCGCACACTTGCACTCTTTAGGTTACCTAGAGGGCACTTGGACTATGTACGTTCCCTAGCGGGCACTTGGAATATCTATGTTAACTAGCGGGCACTTGGAATATGTAGGTTAACTAGTGGACACTTGCACTATGTAGGTTACCTAGCAGGCACTTGGACTATCTAGGTTAACTAGTGTGCACTTGGATTATGTAGGTTCCTTAGCAGGCACTTGGACTATCTAGGTTACGTAGCGGGCACTTGGTATATAGGTTAACTAGCGGGCACTTGGACTATGTAGGTTAACTAGAGGACACTTGGACTATCTAGGTTAACTTGTGGGCCCTTGGACTATGTAGGTTAACTAGCGGGCACTTGGACAATCTAGGTTAACTAGCAGGCATTTGGACGATCTAGGTTAACTAGCGGGCACTTGGACTATGTAGGTTAACTAGAGGACACTTGGACTATCTAGGTTAACTTGTGGGCCCTTGGACTATGTAGGTTAACTAGCGGGCACTTGGACAATCTAGGTTAACTAGCAGGCATTTGGACGATCTAGGTTAACTAGCGGGCACTTGGACTATCAAAGTTAACAAGTGAGCCCTTGGACTATGTAGGTTAACTAGCGGGCCCTTGGACTATCTAGGTTACCTAGCGGGCACTTGGACTATCTAGGTTACCTAGCGGGCACTTGGACTATCTAGGTTACCTAGTGGGCACTTGGACTATCTAGGTTAACTAACGGGCACTTGGTATGTGCAGGTAACCTAGCGGGGACTTGGACTGTCTAGGTTACCTAGCGGGCACTTGGACTTCTAGGTTAACGACGGGCACTTGGACTATGTAGGTTGCTTAGCGGGAACTTGGACTATCTAGGTTAGGTAACGGGCACTTTGAGTATCTAGGTTACCTAGCGGGAACTTGGACAATGTAAGTTACCTAGCGGGCACTTTGACTATCTAGGTTACATAGCGGGCACTTGGACTATGTAGGTTAACTAGCGAGCACTTGGACTCTAGGTTACCTAGCGGGCCCTTTGACTATGTAGGTTTCCTAGCGGGTACTTGGACTATCTAGGTTAACGAACGGGCACTTGGACTATGTAGGTAACCTAGCGGGCATTTGGACAGTCTAGGTTACCTAGCGTGCACTTGCACTATCTAGGTTAACGAACGGGTACTTGGACTATATAGGTTACCTAGCGGGCACTTGGACTATACTATGTAGGATCCCTATCGGACATTTGAACTACTTAGGCCACCTAGCGGGCACTTGGACTATCTAGGTTAACTAGCGGGCCCTTGTACTATGTAGGTTAACTAGCGAGCACTTGGACTATCTAGGTTAACTAGCGGACCTTGGACTACGTAGGTTAACTAGCGGGCACTTGGATGATCAATGTTAATTAGCGGGGCCCTTGGACTATCTAGGTTAGCTAACGGGCACTTGGACTAAGTATGTCCCCTAGTGGGCACTTGGACACTCTAGGTTAACTAACGGGCACTAGGACTATCTAGGTTAACGAGCGGGCACTTGGACTATCTAAGTTACCTAGCTGGCACTTGGAATATGAAGGTTCCCTAGCGGGCACTTGGATTATCTAGGTTACCTAGCGGGCACTTGGACTATGAAGGTCAACTAGCGGGCCCTTGGACTATCTAGGTTAGCTAACTGGCATTTGGACTATGTAGGTTAACTAGCGGACACTTGGACTATGTAGGTTACCTAACGGGCACTTGGACTATGCAGGTAACCTAGCGGGCACTTGGACTGTCTAGGTTACCTAGCGGGCACTTGGACTTCTATGTTAACGAACGGGCACTCGGACTATGTAGGTTGCCCAGCTGACAATTGGACAATCTAGGATAGGTAACGGGCCCTTGACTATCTAGGATACCTAGCGGGAACTTGGACTATGTAGGTTACCTAACGGCACTTGGACTATGTAGGTTAACTAGCGGACACTTGGACAATCTACGTTAACTAGCGGGCAAGTGGACTATCTAGGTTAACTAAGGGGCCCTTCGACTATGTAGGTTAACTAGCGGGCACTTGGACTATCTAGGTTACCTAGCGGGCACTTGGTCTATGTACATACCCTAGCGGGCACTTGGACTATCTGGGTTACCTAGCGGGCACTTGGACTATCTAGGTTAACTTGTGGGCCCTTGGACTATGTAGGTTAACTAGCGGGCACTTGGACAATCTAGGTTAACTAGCAGGCATTTGGACGATCTAGGTTAACTAGCGGGCACTTGGACTATGTAGGTTAACTAGAGGACACTTGGACTATCTAGGTTAACTTGTGGGCCCTTGGACTATGTAGGTTAACTAGCGGGCACTTGGACAATCTAGGTTAACTAGCAGGCATTTGGACGATCTAGGTTAACTAGCGGGCACTTGGACTATCAAAGTTAACAAGTGAGCCCTTGGACTATGTAGGTTAACTAGCGGGCCCTTGGACTATCTAGGTTACCTAGCGGGCACTTGGACTATCTAGGTTACCTAGCGGGCACTTGGACTATCTAGGTTACCTAGTGGGCACTTGGACTATCTAGGTTAACTAACGGGCACTAGGTATGTGCAGGTAACCTAGCGGGCACTTGGACTGTCTAGGTTACCTAGCGGGCACTTGGACTTCTAGGTTAACGACGGGCACTTGGACTATGTAGGTTGCTTAGCGGGAACTTGGACTATCTAGGTTAGGTAACGGGCACTTTGAGTATCTAGGTTACCTAGCGGGAACTTGGACAATGTAAGTTACCTAGCGGGCACTTTGACTATCTAGGTTACATAGCGGGCACTTGGACTATGTAGGTTAGCTAGTGAGCACTTGGACTCTAGGTTACCTAGCGGGCCCTTTGACTATGTAGGTTTCCTAGCGGGTACTTGGACTATCTAGGTTAACGAACGGGCACTTGGACTATGTAGGTAACCTAGCGGGCATTTGGACAGTCTAGGTTACCTAGCGTGCACTTGCACTATCTAGGTTAACGAACGGGTACTTGGACTATATAGGTTACCTAGCGGGCACTTGGACTATACTATGTAGGATCCCTATCGGACATTTGAACTACTTAGGCCACCTAGCGGGCACTTGGACTATCTAGGTTAACTAGCGGGCCCTTGTACTATGTAGGTTAACTAGCGAGCACTTGGACTATCTAGGTTAACTAGCGGACCTTGGACTACGTAGGTTAACTAGCGGGCACTTGGATGATCAATGTTAACTAGCGGGGCCCTTGGACTATCTAGGTTAGCTAACGGGCACTTGGACTAAGTATGTCCCCTAGTGGGCACTTGGACACTCTAGGTTAACTAACGGGCACTAGGACTATCTAGGTTAACGAGCTGGCACTTGGACTATCTAAGTTTCCTAGCTGGCACTTGGACTATGAAGGTTCCCTAGCGGGCACTTGGATTATCTAGGTTACCTAGCGGGCACTTGGACTATGAAGGTCAACTAGCGGGCCCTTGGACAATCTAGGTTAGCTAACTGGCACTTGGAATATGTAGGTTAACTAGCGGACACTTGGACTATGTAGGTTACCTAACGAGCACTTGGACTATGCAGGTAACCTAGCGGGCACTTGGACTGTCTAGGTTACCTAGCGGGCACTTGGACTTCTATGTTAACGAATGGGCACTCGGACTATGTAGGTTGCCCAGCTGACAATTGGACAATCTAGGATAGGTAACGGGCCCTTGACTATCTAGGATACCTAGCGGGAACTTGGACTATGTAGGTTACCTAAGGGCACTTGGACTATGTAGGTTAACTAGCGGACACTTGGACAATCTAGGTTAACTAGCGGGCAAGTGGACTATCTAGGTTAACTAAGGGGCCCTTCGACTATGTAGGTTAACTAGCGGGCACTTGGACTATCTAGGTTACCTAGCGGGCACTTGGTCTATGTACATACCCTAGCGGGCACTTGGACTATCTGGGTTACCTAGCGGGCACTTGGACTATCTAGGTTAACTAACGGGTAATAGGACAATCTAGGTTACCTAGCGGGCACTTGGACTATGTAGGTCAACTAGCGGGCCCTTGGACTATGTAGGTTAACTAGCGGGCCTTTGGACTATGTAGGTTAACTAGCGGGCACTTGGATTATCTAAGTTACCCAGCGGGCACTTGAACTATGTAGGTTAACTAGTGGGCCCTTAGACTATCTAGGTTAGCTAATGGTCACTTGGACAATGTAGGTTAATTAGCGGGTACGTGGACTATGTAGGTTCCCTAGCGGGCATTTGGACTATATAGATAGCCTAGCGGGCACTTGGACTTTGTAGGTTACCTAGCGGGCACTTGGACTATCTAGGTTACCTAGCGGGCACTTGGATGATACAGGTTCCCTAGCCAGCACTAAGACTATTGGTTCCCTAACGGGCACTTGGACTATGTAGGTTCCCTAAAGGGCACTTGGACTATATAGGTTTCTATCGGGCACTTGGACTATGTAGGTTAACTAGCGGGCACATGGACTATCTAGGTTACCTAGCGGGCACTGTGACTATCTAGGTTACCTAGCGGGCACTTGGACTATGTAGGTTAACTAGAAGGCACTTGGACTATCAAGGTTACCTAGCGGGCTCTTGGACTATGTAGGTTACCAGCGGGCACTTGGACTATCTACGTAAACGAAAGTGCACTTGGGCTATGTAGGTAACCTAACGGGCACTTGGACTGTCTAGGTTACCGAGCGGGCACTTGGACTATCTAGGTTAACGATCGGGCACTTGGACTATGTAGGTTAACTAGCGGACACTTGGACTATCTAGATTAGCTAACGGGCAATTGGACTATCAAGGTTACCTAACGGGCACTTGGACTATGTAGGTTACCTAGCGGGCAATTGGACTATCTAGGTTACCTAGCAGGCACTTTGACTATCTTGGTTAACTAAGGGGCACTTGAACTATGTAGTTGCCAAGCGAGCACTTGGACTATGTAGGTTCCCTAGCGGGCGCTTGGACTATGTAGGTTCCCTACGGGTACTTGGACTGTCTAGTTTAACTAGCGGGCAATTGGACTGTCTAGGTTACCTAGTGGGCACTTGGACTATGTAGTTTACCTAGCAGGCACTTGGACTATGTAGGTTAACTAGCGGGCACTTGGACTATCTAGGATACCTAGCGGGCACTTGGACAATGTACGTTCCCTAGCGGGCACTTGGGCTATCTACGTTACCTAGCGGGCACTTGGACTATGTAGGTTAACGAACGGGCACTTGGACTATGTAGGTAACCTAGAGGTCACTTGGACTGTCTAGGTTACCTAGCGGACACTTGGACTATGTAGGTTAACTAGCGTGCACGTGGACTATCTAGGTTACCTAGCGGGCACTTGGACTATGTAGGTTCCCTAGGGGGCATTTGGACTATATAGGTTACCTAGCGGGCACTTGGATTATGTAGGTTGCCTAGCGGGCACTTGGACTATGTAGGTTAACTAGCGGGCACTTGGATTATCTAGGTTAACTAACAGGCACTTGAACTATGTATGTTCCAGAGCGGACAATTGGACTATGTAGGTTCCTTAGCGGGCACTTGGACTATCTAGGTTCCCTAAAGGACACTTGGACTATGTAGGTTAACTAGCGGACAATTTGATGATCTAGGTTAACTAGCGGGTACTTGGACTATCTAGGTTAACTAGGGGTTCCTTGGACTACGTAAGTTAACTAGCGGACACTTGCATTATGTAGGTTACCTAGCGGGCACTTGGACTATCTAGGTTAACTAGCAGGCCCTTGGATTATCTAGGTTACCTAGCAGGCACTTGGACTATGTAGGTTAACTAGCGGACACTTGAACGATCTAGGTTAACCAGCGGGCCCTTGCACTATGTAGGTTAACTAGTGGGCCCATGGATTATGTAGGTTTACTAGGGGGCACTTGGACTATCTAGGTTAACTAGCGGGCACTTGGACTATGTAGTTTCCCTAGCGGGCATTTGGACTATTTAGGTTGCCTAGCGGGCACTTGGACTATGTAGGTTACCTAGCGGGCTCTTGGACTGTCTAGGTTACCTAGCAGGCACTTTGACTATCTAGATTAACTAACGGGCCCTTGGACTATGTAGGGTAACTAGCGGGCACTTGGACTGTCTAGGTCACCTAACGGGCACTTGGATTATCTAGGTTAACGAACGGGCACTTGGACTATGTAGGTTACCTAGCCACCACTTGGACTATCTAGGTTAGCTAACAGGCACTTGGACTTTCTAGGTTCCCTAGGGGGCACTTGTACTATCTAGGTTACCTAGCTGGCACTTGGACTATGTAGGTCAACTAGCGGGCCCTTGGACTATCTAGGTTAGCTAACGGGCACTTGGACTATGTATGTTCCAAGCGGGCAATGGATTATGTAGGTTGCCTAGTGGACATTTAGACTATGTAGGTTTCCTTGCGGGCATTTGGACTATGTAGGTTACCTAGCGGGCACTTGGACTATGTAGGTTAACTAGCGGGCATTTGGACAATCTAGGTTAACTAGCGGGCACTTGGACTATGTAGGTTCCCTAGCGGGCATTTGAACTATATAGGTTACGTAGCGGGCACTTGGATTATGTAGGTTGCCTAGCGGGCACTTGGAGTATGTAGGTTAACTAGCGGGCACTTGGATTAGCTAGGTTAACTAACAGGCACTTGAACTATGTATGTTCCAGAGAGGACAATTGGACTATGTAGGTTCCTTAGTGGGCACTTGGACTATCTAGGTTCCCTAAAGGACACTTGGACTATGTAGGTTAACTAGCGGACAATTTGATGATCTAGGTTAACTAGCGGGTACTTGGACTATCTAGGTTAACTAGGGGTTCCTTGGACTACGTAGGTTAACTAGGGGAGACTTGCACTCTGTAGGTTACCTAGCGTGCACTTGGACTATCTAGGTTAACTAGCAGGCCCTTGGACTATCTAGGTTACCTAGCAGGCACTTGGACTATGTAGGTTAACTAGCGGGCCTTTGCACTCTCTAGGTTACCTAGCGGGCACTTGGACTATCTATGTTAACTTTCGGGCACTTGGACTATGTAGGTTACCTAGCGGACACCTGCAATATGTAGGTTACCTAGCGGGCACTTGGACTATGTAGGTTAACTAGCGGACACTTGCACGATCTAGGTTAACTAGCGGGCCCTTGCACTATGTAGGTTAACTAGTGGGCCCATGGATTATGTAGGTTTACTAGGGGGCACTTGGACTATCTAGGTTAACTAGCGGACACTTGGACTATGTAGTTTCCCTAGCGGACATTTGGACTATTTAGGTTACCTAGCGGGCACTTGGACTATGTAGGTTATCTAGCGGGCACTTGGACTATCTAGGTTACCTAGCAGGCACTTTGACTATCTAGGTTAACTAACGGGCACTTGGACTATGTAGGGTAACTAGCGGGCACTTGGACTGTCTAGGTCACCTAACGGGCACTTGGATTATCTAGGTTAACGAACGGGCACTTGGACTATGTAGGTTACCTAGCCACCACTTGGACTACCTAGGTTAGCTAACAGGCACTTGGACTATCTAGGTTCCCTAGCGGGCACTTGTACTATCTAGGTTACCTAGCTGGCACTTGGACTATGTAGGTCAACTAGCGGGCCCTTGGACTATCTAGGTTAGCTAACGGGCACTTGGACTATGTATGTTCCAAGCGGGCAATGGATTATGTAGGTTGCCTAGTGGACATTTAGACTATGTAGGTTTCCTTGCGGGCATTTGGACTATGTAGGTTACCTAGCGGGCACTTGGACTATGTAGGTTAACTAGCGGGCATTTGGACAATCTAGGTTAACTAGCGGGCACTTGGACTATGTAGGTTCCCTAGCGGGCATTTGAACTATATAGGTTACGTAGCGGGCACTTGGATTATGTAGGTTGCCTAGCGGGCACTTGGAGTATGTAGGTTAACTAGCGGGCACTTGGATTAGCTAGGTTAACTAACAGGCACTTGAACTATGTATGTTCCAGAGAGGACAATTGGACTATGTAGGTTCCTTAGTGGGCACTTGGACTATCTAGGTTCCCTAAAGGACACTTGGACTATGTAGGTTAACTAGCGGACAATTTGATGATCTAGGTTAACTAGCGGGTACTTGGACTATCTAGGTTAACTAGGGGTTCCTTGGACTACGTAGGTTAACTAGGGGAGACTTGCACTCTGTAGGTTACCTAGCGTGCACTTGGACTATCTAGGTTAACTAGCAGGCCCTTGGACTATCTAGGTTACCTAGCAGGCACTTGGACTATGTAGGTTAACTAGCGGGCCTTTGCACTCTCTAGGTTACCTAGCGGGCACTTGGACTATCTATGTTAACTTTCGGGCACTTGGACTATGTAGGTTACCTAGCGGACACCTGCAATATGTAGGTTACCTAGCGGGCACTTGGACTATGTAGGTTAACTAGCGGACACTTGCACGATCTAGGTTAACTAGCGGGCCCTTGCACTATGTAGGTTAACTAGTGGGCCCATGGATTATGTAGGTTTACTAGGGGGCACTTGGACTATCTAGGTTAACTAGCGGACACTTGGACTATGTAGTTTCCCTAGCGGACATTTGGACTATTTAGGTTACCTAGCGGGCACTTGGACTATGTAGGTTATCTAGCGGGCACTTGGACTATCTAGGTTACCTAGCAGGCACTTTGACTATCTAGGTTAACTAACGGGCACTTGGACTATGTAGGGTAACTAGCGGGCACTTGGACTGTCTAGGTCACCTAACGGGCACTTGGATTATCTAGGTTAACGAACGGGCACTTGGACTATGTAGGTTACCTAGCCACCACTTGGACTACCTAGGTTAGCTAACAGGCACTTGGACTATCTAGGTTCCCTAGCGGGCACTTGTACTATCTAGGTTACCTAGCTGGCACTTGGACTATGTAGGTCAACTAGCGGGCCCTTGGACTATCTAGGTTAGCTAACGGGCACTTGGACTATGTATGTTCCAGAGTGGGCACTTGGATTATGTAGGTTGCCTAGCGGACATTTAGACTATGTAGGTTTCCTTGCGGGCATTTGGACTCTGTAGGTTACCTAGCGGTCACGTGGACTATGTAGGCTCCCTAGAAGGCACTTGGACTATGTAGGTTACCCAATGGGCACTTGGACTATCTAGGTTAAAAAACGGACACTTGGACTATGTAGGTTAGCTATCAGGCACTTGGACTATCTAGGTTACCTAGCAGGCACTTGGACTATGTAGGTTACCTAGCGGACACTTGGACGATTTAGGTTAACTAGCGGGCACTTGGACTATGTAGGTTAACTAGCAGGCCCTTGGACTATCTAGCTTTACTAGCGGGCACTTGGACTATGTAGGTTAACTAGCGGGCACTTGCACTCTCTAGGTTACCTAGCGGACACTTGGACTATGTACCTTCCGTAGCGGGCACATGGACTATCTAGGTTACCTAGCAGGCACTTGGATTATGAAGGATCCCTAGCGGGCAATTGGACTATCTAGGTTACCTATCTGGCACTTGGACTATGTAGGTTAACTAGCGGACACTTGCACGATCTAGGTTAACTAGCGGGCCCTTGCACTATGTAGGTTAACTAGCTGGCCCATGTATTATGTAGGTTTACTAGGGGGCACTTGGACTATCTAGGTTAACTAGCGGGCACTTGGACTATGTAGTTTCCCTTGCGGGTATTTGGACTATTTAGGTTGCCTAGCGGGCACTTGGACTATGTAGGTTACCTGGCGAGCACTTGTACTATCTAGGTTACCTAGCAGGCACTTTGACTATCTAGGTTAACTAACGGACGTGGACTATGTAGGGTAAGTAGCGGGCACTTGGACTGTCTAGGTCACCTAACGGGCACTTGGATTATCTAGGTTAAAGAACGGGCACTTGGACTATGTAGGTTACCTAGCCACCACTTGGACTATCTAGGTTAGCTAAAAGGCACTTGGACTACTAGGTTCCCTAGCGGGCACTTGTACTATCTAGGTTACCTAGCTGGCACTTGGACTATGTAGGTCAACTAGCGGGCCCTTGGACTATCTAGGTTAGCTAACGGGCACTTGGACTATGTATGTTCCAGAGCGGGCACTTTGATTATGTAGGTTGCCTAGCGGACATTTAGACTATATAGGTTCCCTAACGGGCACTTGGACTATGTAGGTTCCCTAGCGGTCACGTGGACAATGTAGGCTCCCTAGAAGGCACTTGGACTATGTAGGTTAACTAGCGGCCACTTGGACTATGTAGGTTACCCAATGGGCACTTGGACTATCTAGGTTAACGAACGGACACTTGGACTATGTAGGTTAGCTATCAGGCACTTGGACTATCTAGGTTACCTAGCGGACACTTGGACGATTTAGGTTAACTAGCGGGCACTTGGACTATCTAGGTTAACTAGCAGGCCCTTGGACTATCTAGGTTTACTAGCGGGCACTTGGACTATCTAGGTTAACTAACGGGCACTTGGTATGTGCAGGTAACCTAGCGGGCACTTGGACTGTCTAGGTTACCTAGCGGGCACTTGGACTTCTAGGTTAACGACGGGGACTTGGACTATGTAGGTTGCTTAGCGGGCACTTGGACTATCTAGGTTAGGTAACGGGCACTTTGAGTATCTAGGTTACCTAGCGGGAACTTGGACAATATAAGTTACCTAGCGGGCACTTTGACTATCTTGGTTACATAGCGGGCACTTGGACTATGTAGGTTAACTAGCGAGCACTTGGACTCTAGGTTACCTAGCGGGCCCTTTGACTATGTAGGATTCCTAGCGGGTACTTGGACTATCTAGGTTAACGAACGGGCACTTGGACTATGTAGGTAACCTAGCGGGCACTTGGACAGTCTAGGTTACCTAGCGTGCACTTACACTATCTAGGTTA